>NC_085880.1:41520409-41540409 GCF_034702125.1 Engraulis encrasicolus | reverse complement strand
AACAGCTGTGTGTGCGTGCGTGCGTGCGTGCGTGTGTGTGTGTGTGCGCCAAGACTGAGAAATGCCCAGTCTCTGTGCCAATCGTCTGAGGTTGTCTGAAGTTCACACAGCCACAGAGGTTCTTTTGAAGTATGACGATGACCAATAAATCCCCCAACAGCACACTCCTCTCCTCTCCTCTCCCCTCTCTTCTCCTCTCCTCTCCTCTCCCCTCTCTTCTCCTCTCCTCTCCTCTCCCCTCTCTCCTCTCCTCTCCTCTCCTCTCTCTTCTCCTCTCCTCTCCCCTCTCTTCTCCTCTCCTCTCCTCTCCTCTCGTCTCCTCTATCCTCCGCTCCTCTCCTCTATCCTCTGTTCTTTTCTCCTCTCCTCTATCCTCTATCCTCTGTTCTTCTCTCCTCTCCTCTATCCTCTCTCCCCTCTCCTCTCCTCTCCTTTCCTCTCTTCTCCTCTCCATTGACCCCACCACCAGCTACAGCGCACACCAAAACTTTTCCCTGTGTCTCATCACACAATACACACACACACACACACTCCTCGTATCAGCTACACACAGACACTCCTCCCACCAGCTCAACACATGCGAGCGCAGTCTCAGACACACCAATACATCTGCCAGCAGCTCACATCTCTGTAAGAAGGGCGCTAGACCAGACGATAGGTGAGGAGGAGGAAGGAACGATTCAGGGGAGTGGAAATGACGAGGAGAGCAAATCACACACACACACACACACACACACACACACACACACACACACACACACACACACACACACACACACACACACACACACACACACACACACACACACACACACACAGCCATGGAGAAGGTGAAATTTCGCCATTGCTTTCACCATTGCATAATGTTGCTTTTTTATTTGCCACTGACAAATAAATTATAAAAAAACACTAAGCCACTCGACAATAAAATACTTTTTTGTGTCTGAAATTTACCAGCCAGTCTCATTTTTCTTTACCGACATTTGCCTGGTGGCTTTGGACGAATTTCCATTTCTCACAAACATCTAC
This sequence comes from Engraulis encrasicolus, assembly GCF_034702125.1. NCBI lineage: Eukaryota > Metazoa > Chordata > Actinopteri > Clupeiformes > Engraulidae > Engraulis > Engraulis encrasicolus. The sequence continues at coordinate 41,539,380 of NC_085880.1, read as the reverse complement.
CCAATTTTCTCTGTCTGTCTCGCGCACACTTTCTCTCGCTCCCTCCTCTCTGTCACTCTCTCTCTCTCTTACTCTTTCTCTCTATCCATCTCTTATGCGCTCTCTTGTGGTCTCTATTTCTCACTAACACACACACACACACACACACACACACACACACACACACACACACACACACACACACACACACACACACACACACACGTCTGGTCTGCTCTGAGGGTCTGTCAGACGGGGGCATTAGCCCGAGACGAATTGGCCGTGTGTAAATGTGGCAATAAAATGCACTGTGGCTGCAGGTGAGGAAGGGGTGTGTGTGTGTGTGTGTGTGTTTGTGTGTGGCTGTAGTTGAGGGGTGTGTGTGTGTGTGTTTGTGTGGCTGCAGTTGAGGGGTCTGTGTGTCTGTGTGTGTGTGTGTGTGTGACGCAGGGAGACACACTCCACTGGACTCTTGTATTGGTCTGATAAATCTCATCTGAAGGAGGGCCTTTACCTGGAACACACATACACACACACATACACACACACACATGCACACCCCTGCTTCCCAAAATACCGTACACACACACACACTCACACGCACATACACACCTCATAACAGTTACACACACACACACACACTCACACGCACATACACACCTCATAACAGTTACACACACACACACTCCAAAACGGTTCCACACGTCGGTTGTGCTCTCCCGATCAGGCAGGTGATTAATGGGTTGGATAGTGAGGCGGACTGATGAGATATCCCCCCAAATTAAAAACAAAGGAGGCAGAACACCACGAGAGAGGAGGAGAAGAAAGGAAACAACACTAGAAGAGAGGAGGAGAAGAAAGGAAACAACACTAGAAGAGAGGAGGAGGAGGAGAAGAAGAAAGGAAAGAAACCAAAGAAGAATGCTACTGTCACCACTCGCTGCTTTTTATCAGCAGGGTTTTAGTCATCGATGCTCCACCCTCCTACCTATCCAACCTAGCCTTTCTCTCTTATTCGCCCTTTCTCTTCCTCTCTCTTTCTCACTCTTTCTCTATCCCTCTCTTTTATCAGCAGGGTTTTAGTCATCGATGCTCCACCTTCCTACCTATCCAACCTAGCCTTTCTCTCTTATTCTCTCTTTCTCTTCCTCTTTCTCTTTCTTAATCTTTCTCTGTCTCTCTTTATCAGGGTTTTAGTCATCGATGCTCCACCCTCCTACCTATCCAGTTCCAACCCAGCCTTTTCTCACACCATGCCCATTTTTACCATGTATTTCTATATTTCTTTCTCTCTCTCTTCATTTCTTATTCTCTCTTTCCATCTCTCTGTTTCTTTTTCTGTCTTTCATTCTTTCTGTCTTTCTCTCTCTCTCTCTCTCTCTCTCTCTCGCTTTCTCTCTCTCTCCTCTCTCTCTCTCTCTCTCTCTCTCTCTCTGTATCGCGATGCATCGTGGTAGTATCGCATCGTGGCATGTGAATCGTGAATCGAATCGTGAATCGCATCGCATCGCGAACCCCTTGCCAATACCCACCCTACTGTTCCCTTCATCCTCCTAATGTTTACAGTGTTTGCATTGACCATTCATCAACTCATACATCTGGCGTGCGTGCGTGCGTGCGTGTGTGCGTGCTTGCGTGCGTGTGTGTGTGTGCGGCAGATAACCTTCCCTTCCCCTTTAGTCAGTTGAATGAATTAGATCTCACCCAAAATGGCTGACGTGCAGTGATAAGGTGTGTGTGTGTGTGTGTGTGTGTGTGTGTGTGTGTGTGTGTGTGTGTGTGTGTGTGTGTGTGTGTGTGTGTGTGTCTGTGTGTGTGTCTGTGTGTGTGTGTGTGTGTGTGTGTGTGTGTTGAGGGGTGACAGGGGGCAGTGGTTCTACTGCAACCCAAACCCATTTCCCAGCATGCCCCAATGATTTATGGCCCTTCACTCTTCACCCATCACACACACACACACACACACACACACACACACACACACACACACACACACACACACACACACACACACACACACACACACACACACACACACACACACACACACACACTCTCTCTCTCTCTCTCTCTCTCTCTCTCTCTCTAGTTCTCTCTTGCTGGCTTATGCCTTGTTTCTGACCCATCTGTTCTCTGCGTTGCTTTACCAGCACGTGTCAACTGGCCACCTCTCAGGTTGTCAGAAGCACTTTGCTTCTTTTTCGCTCCCTCCCTCCCTCCCTCCATCCCTGGCTCTGTCTGCTTCTACCTACAACTCACACATCGAGGCACAAAACACACACACACGCACACATTCTGCCCCCACCCCCCTCTCTGGGAAACGGAAATATTACGGTTACATTTATTATCTTTATATATATTTATTATATTTATTATACATTTATTATTTATTATTATTTATCCTCTGTGTTTGTCTATGTAGTTGCAATTTTAATTCCCGTCCACTAGGTGGCGGTAGAGATTAGTGTTAGGAGGGGAGATACGTAAGAGCAGTTGTTGCTATGTGAACAGAACGAGATATCAATGAAGACAAATGATTGCGTTGAAGAACAGTAGTGGAAGAAAGAAGATTACAAGCTTAAATATTGATTTTATTTTCATGATTTAGTTGAAGAAACTACTTTTGTTAGTTATTATTCCCGTGAGAAGCAAGATTTGCGTGAAAGAAGACCCGGACAGTGTTATTATTGTGTATTTTCTTTCCTTTCCTCCAGTGAGTTTTTATTTTCATGTCTTCCCGGGCTAGTCGCGATATCAGCTGTCTTTGTTTTGATTCACGATATTTGGTGAAAAAACATGATCTGAGCACAAGACACATCTTTTGAAGATGTGTTACATTCATATTGTTGTATTATTTCGTTGTGTACGATTATTTTGAGTAACTGTGATGTATTTTGATTATAAGCTAAAAAAAAAAAAAAAAAACTGGAATTGAACTGAACTGTAACTGCCTATGCTCGTGAATACAGTTTAGAATCTATATGATTGAGCTACTAAGCTAGCGACTGGGTTTCATTTTGTGCAGTTCATGGACTGAATGGACTTACGTTTCAAATACTGCACTTTGAGTTTACATATTGAAGAACTGAAGAGAGAATGAGGAAAGTGTTGACAGTGTTGTTATCCTGCTATGCAGGTTGTTTTTTTTAAGAGCTTGATTTCCAACGAACTTTCGCCGAACTTCCCGTGCACGCGCGGCCAGTAGTGACTGACGTCTGGCCACTCGTCTCCTACAGCCGCGTTTCGTTCTGCATCCAGAGGCTCCAGAGATAAGGGGATCCATTAAGGCTACTACCCGCGTAGATGAACACTTTTGGACTTTGAGATTATTTATTTATTTATTTTATTTCTTTATTCAGAGCTCTGAGGTTTTTTCTTTTTTCTACTTTATTTATTCTACTTTTCTATTTATTTTATCTTCCTCTTTGAAACGGACAATACAGAGGACAATTTTAAGAGTCTATCCAGAGACAAAAGGTTACATTTGAGTGTTATTTATGAATAAATGCCGGCAATGTTTTCCAACTTTACCAACTGGTCATAATTGTATTTTTCCTGGTGAACCAGTAGCCTGTAGCCCAGCCCCCGCCCTGGGCGTCAACACATAGCTTCTGGTTCACCAGGAAAAGTTGTATTATCCTTTTCCTCGAAAAGAACCTTTGACTAAGGGTGCTCGGTTAATATCTATTTATACCGTATGCAGAGTACCCTACCTTACACTTGCTTGCTTGCTTGCTCACTGGCATGAAACGACGCCAACCAACCAACAAAACTCAACCACCCACGAGATCCCACCACCACAACTACTACCACCATCCCTGCCCCTGCTCCTGCCGCTGCTCTTGCTCTGTCCCCCTTCTCCCACACCCTCCAGTTGGCCTACACAGCTTTTGAATACATAAGAACTTGTGACCCTGAGATGCCCTGACAATGCATGGAAAAAGAAAACACAGCTTACAAAACACGACTGTCATACATAAAATGTAAATCTTTCTTCTCCATCGGTAACCAACCATCAGCTTTGTATGGAGATTTCTGTATAGAAATGTCTGTGGGAGGCCGTGCTCTAACGGTAGGCCATTGGGCCACTACGCCGGAGACATGTTTGATTCTGGCCCGGGTCCTTTGCCGACACTTATTTTCTGTCCGTCTCTCGAATGTCCTCTCAAATAAAGGCATATAAAGCCAAAGAAAAAAGACATTTCCGCTGTAGTTAGTTTCACCCCGAAAATGAACATGCCGCTGGGACTCAGCTGAAATGTTGTCTTTTGTCACAGACCTGCTGTTTAAATGGGGTAATCGGAGATCACCACTCTGAAGTCAACGGAAAGTCAAATGGAGAAAGTCGTAATTGTTTTTGTTTTTCACTGTCGGGTGTTACGAAGCGAGTTTGTGTTTCAGAAGTATGAAAATGGCATTCATCGGAACAATTTCAGTCTGAACAAAGAATTTGTGTACTACAAAGTGACCAGTGTGTTGGCTAATAATGAGGCAAAGATTTACAAGCAAACAGAGGAATACAAACACTCTGCGTTGTCTCTCTTGGTTACTTTTCTTGCAGTCGTTGGGTCTTTCGGACCTGGGACACACTTCATTACCGTGGCAGTAAAAAAGACAAGTGTTGTTTACCTTCTGATTTTTCAGGGTTTGGTTCAGGAAGGATGGTTGCATTCATTTGCAGGTTACATGTATTAATATATCGTCTAGTAATTAATGTATCGGTAGAAATCCGAATTTCTCGGCACTGCCGTGGCCTAACGGTAGGCCACAACGCCAGTGACCCGGGTTCGATTCCTACCCGGGTCATTTGCCATCTTTCCCTGACTCTCGCTCTCCTCTCTCATTTCTTGTCCACCTCTCAACTATCCTCTCAAAATTATTAAAAAAGGCTAACAAGGATTTCTCTCCATGTTCTCTGGTGTGATTGTGCTTGTCATAAAATACGGTCATACTCACTGCAATCTCTCTGTCTCTCTCCCTCTCTCTCCCTCTCTCTCTCTCTCTCTCTCTCTCTCTCTCTCTCTCTCTCTCTCTCTCTCTCTCTCTCTCTCTCTCTCTCTCTTGTGTCTCAGGACCACGATGGGCCTCCTGGAACCTGGGCGTCTTCATCTGTATCCGGTGTGCTGGTATCCACCGCAACCTGGGCGTCCACATATCCCGCGTCAAGTCCGTCAACCTGGACCAGTGGACCCCCGAGCAGATCCAGGTACACTGCCATGCCATGACTAATACACACACACACACACACAGACACACACACAGACACACACACACACACACACACACACACACATACAAACACAAGATACAAGATACAAGATATTTTATTTTATTTTTATTTGTCATGTGTATATATATGAAACATATATATACAATGAAAAGCTTCCCTGCTCTGGGAGTCCCAAAAAAAGGTTAAAAAGAATGTTAAAAAAGAAAAAATATATATTTAAAAAGTTGAAAAAATGGCAGGTTGGAGAAAGGGGAGATATGATAAGTGGATTTCTTCCTATGTTGGTGATTTTGTATTCAACAGTCTGATACATTGAGGGAAGAAGCTGTCCCTGAGTCGGCTGGTGTGAGCACGTAAGCACCTGTATCTCCGGGCAGATGGTAGAAGGGTGAAGTGTGTGTAGCTGGGGTGGTATGGATCAGCTATGATTCGTTTGGCCCTCCTCAGACACCGCTGGTTGTAAAGATCCTGGATGTTAGGTAGATCTGATTGGATTGTCCTTTGAGCAGATTTGATGACTCGTTGGAGGTCTCTCCTATCTTGGGCAGTGGTGTTACCATACCAGGCTGTGAAATTACCAGATAAAATGCTTTCTATTGTACAGCGATAGAAATTGGCTAGTATCCTACTCTCCATTCCATATCTGTGCAGCCGTCTCAGAAAAAACAGTCGCTGTCTAGCCGTCTTAGTGATGCAATTGATGTGATGAGACCAGCTGAGATCCTCCTTGATGTTGACTCCTAGGAATTTATAGCTATTAACCCTCTCCACTGCAGTATCAGCGATGTAAACACACAGACACTGCTGTGCTCGCATGATTTCTTGGACATATTCCTTCTGGAGTTCTCATAATTGTTTTCTGTATTTTATCTTTATTTCTTATTATCAACGTCAATAGAAAGTCTCATGCTGGTCGGAAACCGAGGCAAAGTCTCGATGACTAATACTTTAGCACACGCAAACGTACACACACACATACACTCACTAGGTATGGAAATCAAGCAGGGACGCTGATGAACATTGAAGGAAATTACACCTATTTTAAGGACACACACACACACACACACACACACACACACACACACACACACACACACACACACACACACACACAGCTCAGGGACCTTGTCAACTGTACACACATACACAGGGCCACTAACGGCTTTGGCTGGGCCTGGGACAACACTAGATGACCACTGTTAAGCCTAGGGCTGGGTAAAATAATCGATTCAATCGATAATCGATCAATATCATTTAAAATTCACATAATCGATTCACAGGGCACAAAATCGATTTTTTTTGCTCTTTTTTTTTTTTCTTTTTGTTTCATTTAGGTCTATGGAAAATACCCAGTAGGTATTAGTCAATTAGGCCTAGGCCTACTTATTACAAATTAGCAATCTGTTAACACTGTCAAGCCACAGCACTTTGACATTTTTATATAAAAATAGGCAACAGCATCTTTTGGGGGAAATCCTTGCACCAAAAAGGGAACGGATTGAATCGATTCGGAGTGAATCGAATTGAATCGAATCGAATCGTGATTAATCGATTCAAAACCCTCAGAATCGAAATCGAATCGATACAGGAACATAGCTGCAATACCCAGCCCTAGTTAAGCCCATTCTGTGTGCGAATTGTTGTGTGGGCATCTCTTTAGCTTCCTATGGTTCAGTAGCAGGTGCAGTATGTGATGGAGATGTGATTGAGTTCATCTACTGTATGTACTGTAGTGCCACCTCTGAGACATGGGAGGCTAAACAGGCTCCTCTGCACTCCTAATGAAGTCACACAGTTCAGTAACACATCCCCTATCTCATATGAGCTGGGTCGAAATGTCACACAGGCAGATCTTATAGAGACGGGCGCGCGCACACATAGACACAGACACAGACACAGACACACACGCGTACACAAGCATGCTCTATTAAACACACACTCTCTGAGTCTCTGCTCCATCTGTGATGTCTGTCAGGCAAGGTTGCAGACGGCACGCCAAGGCACTCGGCATCTCTGTTCAGAATGTTAATTGATGTTTTAATGGCTAATTAATTCCTGATGGGTAATTAAATGTGTCTGTCAAGGTCTCTTTTTTTTTTTTTTTTGCTTAAACCAAAAAAAGAGAGAGATTGGGAGAGCGAGCGAGAAAAGCGCTCACACTATCCTCCAAGAGAGAGGGAGAGAAGCGTTCACACTATCTTCCAGGCATTAAATCCATCAAACTCTACTCCATGTTAATTTGTCCTCTGCCTGTTTTGGCTGATTAGTGCATTAGAGTGTGTGTGTGTGCGTGTGTGTCTGTGTGTGTACTTGTTGGTGAGGGTCTGTGTGTGTCTTGTGTATTTATTCTTTTATTTCTTTATTTTTCTTTGTGCAGATACACAGGGGCATGTGTCTGTGTGTGTTGTGTATTTATTTTCCAGGACGTGATTGGACTTGTGTAACAGCCTGAATAAACAGTGACCTTTTGTGCACTTCATATCTCATGTGACTCTGAGTTGACATCAAGCCACCTTTTCTATTGTGCGTTTTCTCATCATGCATATCTTAATATGAAACAACATAAAGCCAACCTGGCATACTTATTTATATGCTGTATTTGCGTACACACACACACACACACACACACACACACACACACACACACACACACACACACACACACCATAGTCCTGGCCTGTGCACGCACACATCGCACCTAATATTGCAATGTTGCTCTCTTTGTTACTGCGTTCTTTATTGGTGTACCCGGTATCCACATGTATCAACTTGTAAATATTACAATGTGTATTTCATTTGCACACACCTAATATAACCCTTTGGTACACTAACTTTTATCTGGACCTAATATAGCCCTATAGTACAGTGCCAGTACATACTCTTGAATCCTATTACACACCTTTTAAACATGCCACTTTGATATAATGGTGGTGTTAACTTACAGTGAGGAGAANATACATACCTGCCGACCATTACGCATTTTGTGTAGCAGATACGGATTTTGACATCAAACTACGGCGCTGTCACTTCAAAATACGGGAAAAACCAATAGCAAAGTGTGTTCATGGGCCCAATACATTGCTCTGTAGACTTGCAACATAGAGGGTGGAGTTTATCTAGAGAGTTCATAAGCGTGTTTTATGGGAATCGGTCTGTAGGTGTCGCAATTTAGCATTGGTGTGAAAAAGCGGCCATCTTGTTTCAGCCATCCATTCATTTCCTATGCATGGAAGAGTCTCGCAATGCCTTAGAACCTTAGAACCCTAGAACATTAAACCTAAAGGCCTAACGTTTTTACAGTCCTGAACGACGATCCCGGGGGCATTTTTATTATCTATTCTGCCCTTTCGAAGACGTCGAATGCTTATTTCCTCCACGAAGGAGGTTTTGCTTGGGGTAGGCTACGGTCGTTGGTCTATCTGTCAGCATAACTCAAAACGTTCTGAAGGGTATTTATTAACATTTCTATAGGCTAGTTGGTTAATTCTGGTGGTGGTCTAGATCCAGGATTTTTTTTTTAAATTGCCATTGCCATTGCCATTTAATTTTGACATCACAAAAACAAGGGAAGGATAGACTTGAAAAACAAATAGGATGCCATATAGGGCTATAGGTCCTAATTATTTGTTAAGTAAATCTTCATTAAATCTTCATTGGCTTCCAGGGACAACACTCCTAGCAGCCTAGGCCTACAAGTTGTTATCATTAAGATTAGGTTATTAACCTAACTATTAACCGAACTGGTCGGCATAATGGCATAATGTACGCTACCTAGGCCTACTTTAAATCGCACAGGATATCGACTGACTCGAGATTCACAGCCGTCGTTAACTTCGTTCTTTTGATGCGTTTTTTATTTCTGTTTTTTTTCCACACACTGCCTGATTAATGCCTAGGCCTATATTGTTTTTTTGCGGTGAAGAAGAAAACTTAAACCCCTTGCCCTTTTGTCATCCCCCCCCCCAATCGAAATTTTCACCACAATCCGTCAATAACTTCTTTTTTTTTTTTTTTACATACACTGTAATACACTCGATATAATAACTAGGCCTAGTACTAGCATTGGACAGCAGTGCAGAAAGCCTCCAATGCCTATTCCATTGTGGTTCAGTGTCTGACAATAGGTATATTGGAGCCATACTCTAAAATTAATTTAAAATTCTACAGCTAACCTTACAACAGAAGAATACATGATTTGGTATAAAGCTCAGTCAGTGAAGAGATTCCCGTTGATTCGGAAGTATATTTCTCGGTATTTTACGTGAAAATCAAGTAAATGTCGCCCATTCATCTCTATGTATTTCCAGCGATTTTGAGCGATTTTCACACCAGCCGCCATTTTTTTTTGGAACAACCGATTCCCGGAAGCTAACATGGTTATGAACCCTCTAGATAAACTCCACCCTCTATGCTTGCAACCAGACAGAGCCGTAGATATGGCCTTTCCATTGGCCAGCAACGTGTGTGGGGGGAATATTGACCAATCAGAGCGCTAGTTTGAGGTCTTCATTTGGTGTGCTGCGCTCCTCTCGAGTCGAGGCATCAGCTGCCGATAGAAAGTTTGCTTCGAAATCACACAAGCAGAGAGACTGAGTAATATAGTCCTATAATCTCTGACACAAGTGTCCTCCTCCTGTCATCATGTATTATCCATCTTGGTACTGTCGCTGTAGTTTTACAAGTGAGCACCGTCAAAATCACCGTTTCAAAGGTAAATGGGCTTTGAGAAAGGTGGACTGCATGTATGGGAATAGTGAATTGCGTCCAGTTGCTAAATTCGTAAACTTATGAAAAATAAATAAAGGCCGAGGTCTGTCGTAATGGTTCACCCAATGTTTCGCCGTATTTGACGGGAATATGTTGTTGCTTGTTTGATATTGGACCGAAACGAGATTACTTCCGAATGAGAAAATGTGTCGATGACTGCGCTATAAATTAGCAGATTAGCAGCAAACTAAATTCGGTTTCCTTTGCGTCGGATCATTTTAACTCGGGGAAAATATTAAGCGATATTTCTAACGGTTGTGCTCGGAGTACATCCGTAACCTACCATGACCACCGTATAGGAATACTGTTCCCCCCCGAGTCGTGACCCATTCTGTGAACAAGTGTAACAGGTCGTGCGTCATACCAAATATGCATCACTCCACGACTACTATCCGTAATCACGTATGGCAATCTATTATAAAATCAATTCTCCTATCATCATATATGTGCCGAACAGTGAACAATAGCCAACTCATGGCGGCAGATGAGGGTAGATAGGCCTACTATTATGCAGAGAAGTACAAACAAGAAGCGTGCATGCCCCTAAGTTAGTGCATGCCCCTATACGTCCCAAGAGCAATGGCCATTAGCCCCCGTCCCTCAGTAGAGCCAATGACGCATTTTGTACCGAATGAATGCAAGTGTGATTTTGATGTTAGCCCCCAAGGCAACCTGATATTATCCTAGTTTAGATAACACTTGTCTTTATCTTTTTCTCTACTCTGCTGATGCTTCTTCACAGTAGGTGACAACATTACCATTTATTAATATTGGGGGAGATGATGTAAGAATCATTACAATTCAACTTTTTGTTCATTAAAATCACTGAAATGCCTCTGTATTATTAGAATCAAAGTATACATTTTCCTACATGTACCTTCTACAGCCAAAAAAATAATCAGCAAATGCTTCAATTTCATACTCAATTCCAGCTCCTTAACACCCCCCAATTGACCAAATGCTCTGTTTGGCTGGTACATAGGATAACTTAATAGGCCTATAGCCACTTACTAGCCAGACTGGTGGTATGTTTGACTAGTAAGATTAACAGCCATATTGGCTGGTGATCAATAAAGTTAATTTAGGGGCCTGAATTCCAGCACACTATATCATAGCATTTTATTGGTGTTATGGTGTGAAACAAAAAAAAAACATCTTCCATGAAAAATTAATAAATTATGGTAGTTCAAAGCACTGTGAAGAGCAAGATAAACTATTTGCCAGATATACAGGATGTTAGGCTAAAATGCATTAAAATGCAGGAAATTGCATCTAAGAAAAGCAATTTTTCTCGGGGAGGACCCCTAAACCCCCTGCCTGAATGAAGTGTCTCATATCTTCCCTGTTGACATTTGGCAACCCTAGGTGTAGGGCAGACTATGCAAAACAAAGTAGCCTCTCAGATGGGACCGCCGGCGGCCCCGTTGCTTTGCCATGCCAAGTTGTTGCGCCGTGAATTGCCGCGCCGCGATAAGTTGCTACTCAAAAAAATTTTGTAAAGGTTGGCAGGTATGGAATAAGTATTTGATCCCTTGCTGATTTTGTTGGTTTGCCCACTAATAAAGACATGATCAGTCTTTAATGTTAATGATAATATGTATTCTTATATGGAGAGACAGAATATCAAAAAGAAAATCCAGAAATTAACTCTAAAGAATATATAATAATTGATTTATATTTAATTGAGGGAATTAAGTATTTGATCCCCTGCCAACCATTAAGAGTTCTCATCCCGCAGATCAAATGGCACTTCCAATCAACTTGTTATCTGAATTGAACACACCCGTTAATAGTAACCTGCACAAAAGACACATTGAATCTGCAGAATCAGTCCATAGAATCAGTCAATCAATCAAACTAAACTCGCCAACATGGGACAGACCAAAAAGCTGTCAAAGGATGTCAGGGACAAGATTTTAGAACTCAACAAGGCTGAAATGGGCTCCTGGGTATTAAAGAGCAAACTGTTGGTGCATTTCTTCCCAATTTTAGGACATATAAAATGATCATCAATCATCAATCTTAGGCCTGCCTCTAGTTCCATACAAGATTTGACCTTGTGGGAATTTAATAACCAGAAAAAAAGGAGACAAAGCACCTTAAAACTGTATGGGAGGAGCTAGGAAATGATCTCAAGGCAGCTGGGACCTCAATCACTAAGAAAACTATGGGAAACACTTGATACCACAGCGGATTAATATCCTGCAGTGCATGTATGGTACCCCGGCTTCAGAAGGAACCTGTTCAGGCTCACCTGATGTTTGCCAATGAACATAAAACTGGATTAGGATATGATTGGGAGGTGCTGGAATCAGATGAGACCAAAATCAAACTGTTTGGCATTAACACAACTCAATGTGTTTGGAGGAAGAGAAATGCTGCCTATGATCCCAAGAACAACACCTTCTCCAACATCATAAATGAAAGTGGTAACATTATGTTTTGAGGTTGTTTGTCTGGCCAAGACACAGGACAACTTCAAATTGTCAAGAAATGGATGGAGGGAGACATGTAAACGTACAATGCTGCATGCCAACCTCTTTCCCACCACCACTAGACTGAAGGTGGGTCATGGATTGGCCTCCCAATATGATAATAATCCATAACATACAGCCCAAGCAACGAAGGAGTAGCTCAAGCACAAGCACATTAAGGTCATGAAGTGGCCTAGACAGTTTCCAAACATTAACCCTATAATAATCCTGTTAAAGGGAACAGAAGCTCCCATTTGGCAAGCTACAGTCATGCAACTTAAGTGATTTAGAGATGATCTGCTAAGAAAAGTGGACAAAAATCCTTTCTAATATATCCACAAACATTGTCATTAACTGAAAGAAACATCTGACCTCTGTATGAGAAAACAAGGGCTTTGCCACCAAGTATTTTGTCTTCTTTGACTAGAGGGGTCAAATACTTATTTTCCTCAATGGAATACAAATCAATTAAAATATATTCTTCAAAGTTATTTTCTGGATTTTCTTTTTGATATTCTGTCTCTCTATATTAGAATACATTTTATCATTAATATTATAGAATGATCATGTCTTAATTAGTGGGCAAACCAACAAAATCAGCAAGGGATCAAATACTTATTCTCCTCACTGTAACTGTAATGAACAATCCTGTGTTTTCTTGTGAGTGTTTGTTTTGGTTGTTTGTTGTATAAACATATAATGGGGGAAATTGACTAAAATCTAATGAATAATCCTCTGTTTCTTGTGGTTGTCTGTTTCTCCAGAGTGTCCAGGACATGGGCAACACCAGGGCCAGAGTGCAGTATGAAGCCCACCTCCCAGAGAACTTCAGAAGGCCACAGACAGACCAGTATCCTTACCCATATACATACCTGCAAACTTGTCACCTTTCGGCGAAATTCGCCGTTTTGATTTCAAAATAGGTGACTTATGTGAATCGTGCAGATCCGAAGAGTTTTTTTTTTTTGGAGGAGGGGGGGGGGGGTAGCCAGTAGCGCCCGACTGAAGTTCTGAAGGGCAAACAGCTGCCTGTCTGATATACGTAAAGACGGCGAGATGTCCTACATTACCCATAAACACTTGTCATGATGTAACCCACACCCATTGGCTGCCGTTTAATCACAAGGACGCAGCTTCACATTCACTGGCTGCATGTTTGAAGGCTTGAAGCCCGCGCGGAACCGGTGTTCATAAATAAAATGTCAATAAGAGGACGAGCGCGGATTACTTCGGTTTTGTAGGTTTTCAACGGGTGATGAAGAATGTGGCAGTGGTTAATGCAAGGTTAGGTGTCGGTGAATGCAAGTAATAACTGTAGTGACGCTGGTCAGAGCAGGACAGCGCTGGGAGAATAATGTCAGTAGCTGTCAGATTTCTCGTCTGACATTTGCCAAGTCCTCGCAAATGCATACGATGGAGTTGCCGTTTCCTAATAACGCCCACGCGATCGCAAATACCCTGCATGGATTAGACATGGATGTGCGAGTAAGTGAAAAACAATAACAAACAAAACAAGAAACTACCGACGTTATGAAAGTAAGTTCTCCGTGATGTTATTGTTTGTTTATTTTCGACATATAGATAGGCTATTAGCCTACTTGTCATTCCTAGCGCATGGTAGTATATTTAATCCTGGAGGAGTTTAAAGTCCTAAAGCAACAGCATAACGCGCATACACGTTATTGCACACGTGTGTCTGTGTCTGTGAGTGTGTTCTCTCCTGTCCTCCTCTCCCTTCATCTCTTCTCCTCTCCTCCCTCTCTTCTGTGCATTGTCCATGGTATTTGACTTGTGCTGTGTGTGAAGTTTGAATGATGCTGTATGGAGGATGTGAAGTTTTGTTGTGTGGTTATGTGTTTTTGTGTATACCCTATGTTAAAGGTGTAGTTTGTGTGACGCGTGTTGAAGGCATGCTGTGTTTGTGTGAGGTGTAGGCCTATAGGCCCTACTGTATGTGAGGTTTGAGTGATGGCGTGTGAGGTTTTGTAGTGTTTGGCTGTCTGTCTGTGTTTGGCTGTATGCTAAATGTCTGCCCAGGTGAAAAACCCATATACTTAAAGTGTACTTTATTTGACCGTACTTAGTACAAAGTGTACTATTTTCGGCGATTTAAAGTGCGCTTCATTGCACTATTAGTGCGCTGAAGCACTACTAAAGCAGTACTTCAGCACACTTGCAGCACACTGAGGATGCTAAATTGGCACTGCTTTTGGACAACTTTAAGTGCACTACAAGCATATTTTTGAAAGTATGCTCCAAACACGCTTTTCATGCATTCGTATGGCATTAATAGTGTGCTTGAGTACACTTCTATAACATTTTATTGTTACTAGAAGTACAATAAAAGTATATTAACTTCATGCTTCTTTGGACTACATTGGAACATTTTAAGTCTGTAAAAAGTATATCATATTAAGTATTGTAAATATATAACAGGTTTGCTTGAAGTATATTTACAGTACACTCCCAAGTGCAACGAATAATATAAATGTAATACTACAATCCATGCTGGTTCTCAGAGCTTGTACATTACACACAGCCACATGTTACAGTAGTGATACAGTATGCATGCCTAGCACGACTGACATTTACAATCATTTCATTGTCACAGAGATTTCAGATACACATTTCACTTTACTTCATTCTTGTTCCACCTTCCTGCAGTTGATCATTTGAATTGATCACTAATTGTGACCCTATATTTTTTATTTGAACAACTAGTTCCAACTTACCTCTCACCATGATATCATGGTAAGTGTGAGCCTATATATACCAGAACATATACATGACCATCATAATGACGGTGGGAACATGGCCATTTTTTTTGTACCACTTTAAAATGTTAAAACTCCTACAATAAACGCAGAATATAACAATGAGTAATATTTTCATGCAAACCAAAGATATTCCTTAGAGGTAAATGGCTTTCTGTTTGAGAAATTTAGCTCCAAGAAGTGCATTGCATGATGGTACATGCATGATGGTGCATGATGGGTAAATTGACTTTGTGTAAGCACATTTTGAATATATTTGGGTGAAGTACAATCATGGTGCACTTAGAAAAAGTGTACTTGCAATATGTGGAAGCGATTTACTTTAAAGCGCACTATAGAAAATCACACTTCAAAGACATTTGGGTGAAGTGTAATCATATTGCACTTTAAAAAAGTACAATTGCAATATGTTATTAAAAAATACACTTTTAGTAAGTTCACTATTAGAACTCTATTAGTATATTCCTCTAAATACACTTTAGCCAAACATCTTCGAAGTACACTTGAAGTATGGTTCGCTAAGTGTACTTTCTTTGAGAGCAACTTAATTACATCTAATTTTAAGTACACTTTAAATAAGCATATTGTAAACATACTTTTTCTTAGCACAAAAAGCACAAGTGCACTTTTAACATGCTAAGTACACTTCAGTCATGCTTTTATTGTACTAAATTGAACCACTTTTTCACCTGGGTGTGTATGTATGTGGCATGTGTGATGTGATTCACTGTTTTCAGAGGAAATTGAATGAAAACTAATAGAATGGAATACAATGGAATAGAATAAAAACTACATTGAAAATAATGGGGGGGGGGTAATGAAATGGAATAAGTAGAACTGGGGTGGAAATGTTTAAAATGGATGATGTGAAATGTTGAGAGGTAGACACTAGACAGGAGGTTGTGTGCTCATGTCAGTGGAGCTGGAAATAGGGATAGAGCACAGAGATAGGCTAATTTGGCAGCACTGAGGGAAAGGAGGGTGGTGGAGGAGAAGAACATGGGCAGAAAGGGGCACATTTAAAAATTGCAAAGAAAATAAAATATTAATAATAATTAAATGTAGTAAATAAAATATTGTCTTTTTTTTTGATGCGGGGGGGCGTTGGGGGTGCGTTGGGGCTCGCGATAGTTTGTCACCTTTTTCAACCCTCCTGAGTTTTCAGGTATGCATATAATGTGCGTGCGTGCGTGCATGCTCGCAAATGTTGTGTAGTTCCTCCTGTGTTTTTCAAATGCCATTACCTAAAGTATGGTGAAGTGGTTTACAGACTAAGTGTATATCTTAATCAGAGTAGCGTTAGAATGGGAGTTCACCATTTATCTTTCTCTTCATTTGCACATACATAACTTTTTAACAGGTGTAACAATACAAATGCACATCGACAAACAAATGTTATCACATGTATAATTTGTCCTCAACCTGTTTACTTTTGCAGTGCTTTTTTAAAAAAATCCCACCCTTTCTTTGTTTTTGTTTTTGTTTGTTTTGTGTTTTGCATCTGTGTCCCTGGGGACTGTAAGGATTAGAGAGGGTGACTGTGTCTAGTGGCAGTGTTGGTGTCTGTCTGTTGATAGTGCTGCTTGTCACCAGCCTGTCTGACACCTGCTCCTACTTACTCGCCTTTGCCGATAGATCGCACACTCTCTGCGCGTGTGTGTATGTGTGTGTATGTGGTTTTTTTTTTGTGTGCGTGTGCTCTGTGCTTCCTCATGTGTATTTGTGTGTGTTTGCTCGTGAGTGTGTGTTTGTTTGTTTGTTTTTTGTTTGTGTGTGGTTTTTTTTGTGCGTGTGTGCGTGCTTGTGTGCATGTGTGTTCCATGTTCACTCCTCCATGGTTGGCAGTTGGGGATGACTGGCCTGATGATGATCAATGCTTGTTGTGACAGGAGTGGCTCTCTTTCTTTCCCTCCTCTTTTCACTCTTCTTCCCTTCTTCCCTCTCTTCTTCTTCTTCTCCTACCTGTCTTTGTTGTTGCCCTGTTCAGCCCCTGTGCACTGCTATGACACAGGGTTGTGTGAGCGGTAGGCTGTTGTGATGTCTAGGGCTAGGATGAGCCAGAGGATGAGGATGAGGATGGGGATGAGGATGAGGATGCCAGAGGATGAGGATGGGGATGAGGATGAGGATGCCAGAGGATGAGGATGAGGATGAGGATGAGGATGCCAGAGGATGAGGATGAGGATGAGGATGAGGATGAGGATGAGGATGAGGATGCCAGAGCATGAGCAAGGAGATGTTCTCATCGTTGAGTCTTTCTTCATGGCTGTATCTTAATAGATAGGGTTGCATAGTCTCTCTCTCTCTCTCTCTCTCTCTCTCTCTCTCTCTCTCTCTCTCTCTCTCTCTCTCTCTCTCTCTCTCTCTCTCTGTAACACATGCACACGCTTGCACCTCCCTCTTTTTGCTTCTGCTGGCCCTCAGGCAGGGAAGCGGAGTGGGTGATAATGATGTATCGATGTGCATTGATGTACCGTTTCAACATGCAAGAAGACCTTTCTCTCGCCGCATTGAGAAATCAATGGATAACATAACCTCAGATTTTTCATTGAGGAGTGTACTGCACAAAACGTTTTTCATCCAGTTTTTCCAAGTGGCTACATGTACATGAAAAACTTTGTATCTTAATACACTTTAAATGCTGTGGAAAAGTATTGCTTAGTTCATACTTTAGGGAGTACCTCCTTCAATCAATGGGATGGTTTCTCTCTGCAGTTGCAATAAACCATGTAGTAGGTACTGAAGTGTGTGTGTGTGTGTGTGTGTGTGTGTGTGTGTGTGTGTGTGTGTGTGTGTGTGTGTGTGTGTGTGTGTGTGTGTGTGTGTGTGTGTGTGTGTGTGTGTGTGTGTGTGTGTGTGTGTGTGTGTGTGTGTGTGTGCGCGTGCGTGTGTTCATGCGCTCATGCGTACGTGCGTGAAAAGTTGATAGAGAGAGATGAGTTTCAGGAGTCAGAGAAGAATATGATGGTGATGGAGAAGAATATGAATCATATGTAATTGCAATACGGCTTCTCTTCTCCTGCCTGAGCTTCTTAAGCTTCAGTAAATGCTGAATGGTAGCCCTTGAATGGAACGTCTTCATGTGCTGTTCTTTTGTATTTGACTGAGACACACACACACACACACACACACACACACACACACACACACACACACACACACACACACACACTTTAATTTTCCTTGGCTTGATGTGGGCCCCATAGTGTCAATTGAACTTTGTTAGAATGCCACAGCCTATCTGAGTATTGTTACAGGGAGATATGGCCGTTCTGAAGGCAAAGGGGGTTCAACCCAGCAAGAGGAAGGTGTACCTAATTAAGTGGGCTGTGTAAGTGTAAGTGGCCCCCTGCTTCTACTTAACACTGAAGGCAGCAGACCTTCAATGGCAAAGTATCTCAATAGGAGCAATGGGCTTTGTGATTTTGGATGACATAACGCAAAAGTAGATTCTGTAAAAATAAATAGACGTTCGTGAAGCTGCACAATGATGGACTTATTATTATGGTTGTACAAGGTCACACGCACTACAGCATTCACTAAAACTCTGGAAGCAGAAGACCTTATGGTAAAATAACTAATCGGGAATTGGCTTTTCCCATCTCTCTCTTTTGTTATTTTAGGTGACAAAACGGCAAGATTGTATTCCATTAAAAAAAAACATTTATGAAGCTACACAATAATGGACTTTTTTTGCTTGTCAGGGAGGGTGAGTGATGCACCCATTATCAAAGGCTGTTTTCTATCATT
>NC_085880.1:41510409-41515409 GCF_034702125.1 Engraulis encrasicolus | reverse complement strand
ACTGACAGTTAAGCCTCAGGACATGGCACGCACTATACATCAGTGTGTGAGTTTGTGTGAGTGTGAGTGTGTGTGTATGTGTGTGTCTGTGTCTGTGTGTTTGTCTGTGTGTGTTTGTCTGTGTGTGTGTGTGTGTGTGTGTTTGTGTGTGTGTATCTGTCTGTGTATCTGTCTGTGTGTGTGTGTGTGTGCGCGTGCGTGCGTGCGTGCGTGCGTCTGTCTGTCTGTCTGTCTGTCTGTCTGTCTGTCTGTCTGTCTGTCTGTCTGTCTGTGTCTCTGTCTGTGTCTCTCCGTTACCTCACCACCTCACCCCACCGCTCCATTGTAACAAAGCTCTCTACCTTTCTACATATTGAACACCGTTGCTGAGGGGGTAGGGGAGGAAAGTGGATAATTTGAGTTCCACATCTGTCCTCCTTTTCACCTTACTCTCCTTTCATTTTCTCTATCCAACGATCTCTCTCTCTCTCGTGCTCTCTCTTGTGCTCTCTCTCTCATGCTCTCTCTCTCCATTCATTTTCTCTATCCAACTATCTCTCTCTCTCTCTCGTGCCCCCCCCTCTCTCTCTCTCTCTCGTGCTCTCTCTCTTTCTCCCCCCCCCTCTCTCTCTCCCTCTCTCTCTTTCTCTCCATCTGCCTTTGTGTTTTTCTATCTCTCCATCTCTTTCTGTTGTCTCCTTCTTCCTGATTCATTTTTCATCAGAAGAGAACAATGCTGATCAATGTTTCATGAGGCCACCGTGTGTGATGCCAGGAGTGCTGTACGGGGCCCTCAGCTGCTGCTGCTGCTGCAGAGAGTCTGATACTGGAGCTTAGAGGAGGAGGCCACTGCACTCTAGCGCAGAGAGAGAGAGAGAGAGCTACTGGAGCTTAGAGGAGGATGCCACTGCACTCTAGCACCCAGAGAGAGAGAGTTGGGGCACCAGCAAGGGTGCCTGATTATCATAGACTTGCAATCGCGATTCGAGAAGCAACGCCGGCAAAGGTGTTGCGTCACTAGGAGGGTGCAGCCTGGCTACCAGCAAGGGTGCTTTTTGTCTATTCTTTTGTACTAGTGTGTGACTTTGTGTGTCTGAGAGAAAGAGAGTGAGGTGTTGTGGAAGAATATTTCAAGTGAGTGTATGGAAAAAAAGTATTGTATGAGTGTGTTAGTGTTTTTAATGGAGAGTATAGAAAGTGTGCGTGTGTACACATTCCGTGTGCACATTGTATGTGTCTGTCTGTGGTTTTTACACGTGTGTGTGTGTGTGTGTGTGTGTATGTGTGTGTGTGTGTATGTGTGTGTGTGTGTATGTGTGTCTGTGTGTGTGTCTGTGTGTGTGTGTGTGTGTGTGATGTGAGTAGGTTTCACAGGTGGAGAGAGGTGTGGGATCAGATCTCAGCCCCACTGTGCTTCCTGCCCATCTCCCTCTCTCCTCCCCCCATATCCCTCTTTTCCTCTCTCAATCTCCCGCGTTTCCTCTCCCTCGCTCTCTACCTCCCTCCTCTAATCCCTTTATCTCACCTCCATCTCTTCCCTCTGCCCTGCCTCTTTTCTCCTCCTCCTCACGCGTCTGTCTGTTTGTCTGTCTCTCCCCCTCTCCCTTTTTATCTTTCTCTCTCTCTCTCTGTCTGTTTGCCTGTCTGTATCTCTCTCTCTTCCTCCCTCTCTCTCTCTCTCTCTCTCTCTCTCTCTCTCTCTCTGAAGGAAGAAATTCTGAAAGGAAAGAGAAAAATAGTGTGAGATGAGGTGGAGTGAGGTCAACAAAATATAGATAAGCACGAAAGGGGGATCACAGGAAAGATAAAGGAAGAAGAGAGAAAAGATGAAAATTAGGAAAGGAGAGAAAGGGGACTGCAAAAGAGGTTGGGTACGAAACATACTCAATACACTGCTCAATTGGTGGATAGGATGAATAGATGAATCGCTTGATGGCGCGAAGGTGGGGCTAATTCGCTGAGGGACGCGATTTGATGACGAATGGCCATGACTTGTCATTGGTATGAATGTAGCTTCAACTTGTTTATGTGACCGTGTGTGTTTGATGGAAAAGGGAGTTTGTAATCTCTTGATGTGGATTTGGGTGTTTGTCCAACCACCCACAGAGAGCTGCTGGCTGTCAATGTGATTTTCTATCACTCAATATAGCAGGTTTCACAGACGTGTGTTTGTGTTTGTGTGTGTGTCTGCGTGCGTGTGTGTCTGTGTCTCTGCTCATATGGCAGTGTGAATGTACAAACACACTTTCGTTTTCAACACATATTTCACCCAAATAAGAGTGAATGAAACTGTCGCTTGTGACTAAATCCTACATTTCTAAGCCAGAGTTGTTTCATTGCCCCACCAAGGCAAAGTAACAACCAGTTGTTTTTTTCTCCTTTGGTCCCGTGTGTATTAGAAGATTTGCATGTGCATTTTCATTTACTAGGCCTGGGAAAAAAACAGAATAATTTTGTCTCGTTTGTTCTGCTTTAACATTCAATGTTGTTTACGATGTACACTGGTAACCTTTTCATGTTTTAATAACAGGGCTTGATGATGCATCGAATAAATGCATATTTATTTTAAAGTGAATGTAAATGCATTGCAAGGCCTCCACTGGTTTGCAAAAAACACTGCCTGCCTGCCTGTATGTCTGTCTGTCTGTCTGTCTGTCTGTCTCTGCATCTGTATGTGTGTCTGTGCAAACGACTAAGTGCTTTTGGGATTGAAGTAACTTATTGATTTCTGCTTTATTTTTTTATTTGGTTAGAGGTGTGAAAGGAATTATGGGGCTTGTAGTCCAAGTGTGTGTCCTTCAAACTTCCTCGTTGTTTTCCTGAGCCATCGTTTCCCCCTTAGAGCTGTGGAGTTCTTTATCAGGGACAAGTACGAGAAGAAGAAATACTACGACAAGAATGCTGCTGTCAACGGATCCATTGTGAGTAATAACACACACACACACACACACACACACACACACACACACACACACACACACACACACACACACACACACACACACACACACACACACACACACACACACAGACTGCCAGACTCCCATGCAGGGTCTGCCAAGTGATGACTAATTAAATTGTGTGTGTGTGTGTGTGTGTGTGTGTGTGTGTGTGTGTGTGTGTGTGTCTGTGTGTGAGATAGAGAGAGATGAGGGGGAGAGAGTTTGACTTTGAGCTTATGTAATTAATCAATGTGATCACTGTGTGTGTGTGTGTGTGTGTGTGTGTGTGTGTGAGAGAGAGAGAGAGAGAGAGAGAGAGAGAGAGAGAGAGAGAGAAGAAAAAAAAGAGTAAGAGAAATAGATTGTGTGTGTTTGGTTATATTGAATGTTACCAGTGAAAGGGTTCTAAAAATAAACAGAATATTATTTTCTGCAGATGTGCTTCTCTCTCTCCGTGCTGCAACCTCAGGCAGTCCAGCTGTGCCTCTCTATTGTGTCCCGCCCCCAATTGGGATGTGAACTCATGAACTCCATGACTATCACTTACTTGCTGTGGCAGCCAATCAAAATTGATGCTCACTTAAATACTAGTGTGCCATAGGCCAAAGTGTCTCTGTTTAGAGGACTTGATTGGTTGTTTCAATTGTGATGTGAATTTCTGAACTGTGGCTGTGCCTTACTTTGACAGCCAATCAAAACAACGTGACTAGTTTGCTTACTGCCTGTACCACATATTCTAACCAATCGTGTCTACAAGCAAGGCCAATGGTAAATGTGGTGCTGAAGTCATGCCCCTCTTCTTCTACTCAACAATTTGCAAACGGGTTGAATGTGATTGAAGCAAGTCAAGCGAAATCATGAGTCTGTTTGATATGTGAGAATTTAAGAAAAGTTATTTTAGGTTTTGTGCGAGACTAGGTAATAGACTACTACGTGCGCCTCACATATTTGACGTGCCGGGCAGCCAATCAAAACTCAGGTTCACTTCAACAATAATATGCCATTGACTTGTCTGGAAGAGAACACCTCTGGTTTGCCATATCATGTGCCAATGGTTCGTTTTTTCAATACAGAGTTGGTAATATTTCAGTGTACCTACCAGATAAATTGACTTATGAATGCTACACTGCAACCGGCAAGTAAGCTGTATTTTTGCCCATTTACTGAAATAAATAGCGCAATGAATCACAAGTTTGCAAGTATTCCAATGCATTGTGGCATGTGTATCGTGATGCGCATCGAAGCCGTGATCGTTGTGAAGCCCTTGCCAATACCCAGCCCTAATTTGCTCCCCTCTGCCAACACAGACGGAGGGGGAAACATGCTAGACCTTTGAAAGGAGAAGAAAGGAATGTCAGACCCACAGCATAGCAGCTTGGCAAAATGTTAGAGGAAAAAACGAAAGAGCAGAGGAGTGAAAATGGGGTGAAGAGAGGGACACTGAGTGAGGAAAAGAAAGGTAGAAGGAGAGATACAGAGGAAGGGACGGAGAAACGGAACGAGAGAGCGATTCAAAGGAAGGGAAAGAAAGGTACAAAGGCACAAAGCCACTGACAGACAGATGGAGGGGAAGGAAGGACAAGGTGCTCTCATTCTCTCTCTCTCTCTCTCTCTCTCTCTCTCACTGTCTCTATCTCTTTCTCTCTCTCTCTCTTTGTCCTCTGTTGACATGAGTAGTCGGCTGGCTTCCTGTAGTTCTCTTCTCTTCTCTTCTCTTCTCTTCTCTTCTCTTCTCTTCTCTTCTCTTCTCTTCTCTTCTCTTCTCTTCTCTTCTCTTCTCTTCTCTTCTCTTCTCTTCTCTTCTCTTCTCTTCTTCTTGCCCTTCCTCAATTTCACTTTCTCCCTGCATCTTTCGCTCTCCTTTCTCTATCTCTTTCTCCCTCCCTTTCTTCTCTCTCTGTTCCCCTCATCCCTCAGCGCTGTCTTCTCTTCTCAAGGGTCTGCATTATTAAAGGCAACTCATTATCTCTTTAAGTCCATTTGGGGAAGGAGAGACGGAGCTTTTCCCTCCTTTTATGCAGCTGCTCACATTCAGACACTTCAGTCTCTTTCACCATCACTCACTCTGCCCTCTGCACT
>NC_085880.1:41480409-41502909 GCF_034702125.1 Engraulis encrasicolus | reverse complement strand
GTGTGTGTGCGTGTGTGTGCATATCTGTGTGTGTGTTTGTGCTTGTGTGCCGCAGTGTGCGTACATTGCGTACGGCACTGGTTCAACGTGTGGGTGTGACAATGCAAGATTGCCTCCGTATGTGTACGGGTGTGTGTGTGTGTGTGTGTGTGTGTGTGTATGTGGGCGCATGATGGTATGTTTGTTTGTGTGTATCCCTGTGATGCGTGTGTGTGTGTGTGTGTGCACGTGTGTGTGTGTGTGCGCATGTGTGTATGGGTGTGGCGCCGGTTCAAGGTGTTGGGATTGAATCGATTAGCGCGTCCTGTGAGCGTGCAAGAAGGTAAATAGAGGAATCAATACCCTTGTAGAGACCCTGAGAGACAACAGGCAACCAGGCAACACTCACAGGTGCTCTCTCTTCTTCTCTTTTGTTCTCTCTCTCTCTCTCTCTCTCTCTCTCTCTCTCTCTCTCTCTCTCTCTCTCTCTCTCTCTCATCCTCTCATCCTTCTTTTCCTCATCCTCACAGCTCCTTCTTCTGTTCTGGCATCTGCACTTCTCTCATCTAACAGAGTATTCCCTCGTTCCCTCGTCGTTCCTCTTGGCCATCACCACAGCAGCTTGTACACTGTTGCTTTCCATGTTGCTCTCTCTCTCTCTCTCTCTCTCTCTCTCTCTCTCCTGCTACTCCCCACTGTGTGAGAAATTGATTTCGAGTAAACGTAGGAAAGGTTGGTGGAGAGAGGAGGGTGGGAAGAGGAGGAGGAGGATGTTTGTTGTGTGTGGCGTTGGTGGTGGGGTGGTGGTTTGGAGGGGGATGGTTTGGAAAAGGGTGGTGTATGTGTCTGTGTGTATTGTGTGTGTTGTGTGTGTTGTGTGTGTGTGTGTGTGTGTGTGTGTGTGTGTGGTAGGTGGTGTGGGTGGGTGGTGTGTGGGGGTGGGCTGGTTGACTCCAGCAGCTCGATAACAATCTTTGAACCCTTTATGAGTTTTTCATTATTCATAATTATGCTGCCTTCTCACCAGCAGCCCTTTCTGTGTGTATGCGTGTGTGTGGGTGTGTGCACTTGTGTGTGTGAGTTTGTGTGTGTGTGCACGCGAGGCCATTTGGGGAAGAAGTACGTTTCTTGGATCGTGTGTGTGTGTGTGTGTGTGTGTGTGTGTGTGTGTGTGTGTGTTTGTGTGTGTGTGTGTGTATTCATGAGATGTGTATGAGGCAGAGGGTGTTGGAGAAAAAAAAGAAAAAAAAAATTGTGTGTGTGTATAAGCTGAAACTTGGGTCAGTGTCTGTGAAGTTTGTGGAACATTTATATTGAATGAAGTCTTGCTAAATAAAGAAACGCGAGCAGAGAAGCAGAGTCAGCAGGTATGTGAGTGTGTGTGCGTGGAATGCGTGTGTGCATGCGTGCGTGCGTGGAATGCATGTGTGCCTGTGTGTGTGCACAAACAACCATCTCTGCTTGTATTTTGCCTCCTACATACCAACATGCATTATGAAATCTGATGACAAACTGACTGACTTCTCCTCAATGCCTCTCCCGTTTCCCCTCCTCTCTCCTCTCCTCTCCTCTCCTCCACCATCTCCTTCACTTGCTTGCTCTCCTCCTCCTCCCTCGCTTGCTCTCCCCCTATCCCCCTCTCCTCTCCCTCCTCCCTCGTTACTGCTCTTGCTGCTACTCTTCCTGTCCTCCTGCCAGAAGGAAAGAGAGAAGAAGAAAGACGAGAGGAAGAGAGAAAAGGAAGCAGACAAAGGGAACAAGGCCTCGCCCCTCGAGAAGGTCAGTAGTTACCCACCCATCTCTCTCCTCTCACTCCTCTTTTTCCCCACAGGCGGAGCATCAACCCACAACCCTCTCTCCTCCTCCTCGCTGCATCGGCCCCATCCCCTCCCACAGGTGGCATTCAATACACAACCCCCCACCTCCCAGCCTTGGCCCCCATTACTTTTATCCTGGCCAGGCTCCAGCCTCCAGCATCCTCCCTGACCCCACCAACCATCCCATCCCAATCTCCCCAGACCTGACCTGACCTCCTCTCACTCCCCTCACCCAGTCGCGGCCAAGAACCAGAACCCCTCCCTCCACCACCTCTGGTACCCTCCTCACTCTTCCCAACCTCCACCTCTGTTCCCCGCACTACTCCTAGCCCCCTCCATCACTTCTGGCCCCCTCTCACCCCCCCAGTGCCCTCCTCCCTCAAGTTCACCCTAATCCAGACCGCTCCACCACTTCTGCCACCCCCCCACTCGCCCAGCCCCCTCAACCACATCTGGTTCTCCCCACCCAGCCACCTCCATCACTTCTGGTCCCCCAACCCCAGCCTCCACTTCTGTTCCCCACTCCATCACCTCTGGTTCCCCCTCACCCACGCAGCCACCTTCATCATCATCTCCTCTGGTTCTCCACCCAGCCACCTCCACCACCTCCTTCCCTGCACTGCTCCCAGCCCCATCCATCTCCACCAGCACTCCTCTCCTCTCCTCTCCTCTCCTCTCCTCTCCTCTCCTCTCCTCTTGCGTCTCCCTGCCTCATGCATCAGGCTCCAGTTAAGTGCCACCGCAGTCGAGTCCTGCAGGCTCTCGCTGTGTTAAGTAGGCGATAAGTGTCACGTTGGGAGGCTGGCTGTGTGTCTCCAATACCACCACGTTGGATGCAGAGCGTCTTTAAACAGCAGTTTTAGTTTTAACTGTTATATTGTGTTTTGTGTGTAGTGTGTTATTTATGTGTGTTTTTTTCCCCTTACAATAAGGTATTTTGAAATGTAAAAATCTTTCAGGTCTGCTGGAGATCATCGCAGCATTTGTTATGTACAGGCTTTACAAAATCAGAACGAGCTGTCCATGCATTGCCTGCGAACAATTCACTTCATTACTAAAGAGTCTTCAGACCCTCCTCTAAAATTACATTTTATTCGCTCAAATTAGCACTCCGCAGGTCTGCCGTGTTGACTATTAAGTGAATGAGGTGCAGCCTGTGGGTAGCCATCCATCCTTTGTGAAAGCCCACCATTTGTGTTTAATTTCCAAACACTCGTCTGAAACCAGTGGCGACAAATGCACGCATTCAAACACAAATTAATTAGCAAATGGGTTCTAAAAGCAGTGCAATGACAGTCCAGATTGAAATGTTCCCAGCGATGGAAATGGAAGGCTTGGAAACGTATGCTTATATGCTTTCTAGACTCTTGTTTTCATAATTGGGTCAGTTCTTATGGACTTGTTTGTGTGTGTGTTCGTGTGCGTGTGTGCGTGTGTGTGCGTTGGCGTGTGTGTGCGTTGGCGTGCGTGTGTGTTGGCATGTGTTAGTGTTGGCGTGTGTGTGTTGGTGTGGAAAGACAGATTTGTTTCCATGTATTTTCGCTGGCGCTTCTGTCCTGTTGACGGCGGCCGTTCTGGTGTGAAAAGGCCCTAAAGGGAGCAAAGCAAGTGTGGTGCGAGTCATGTGTGTATTAGGCATGGTACGGTTTGCGTCACAAACCGAAACCGTACGGTTTGCATGTCACGGAACGGGGTAGTGCACAACCGCACGGTGCCCACGGTTTCCAAAAAAAAAAAGAGAGAGTGACCACCGGCGGACGACGCAATTAAAATCCTACTACTTTTACAAGCACAAAACACAAAGACTACATAGGATATTGAGTGTGGAAAGACTGATTTCTATCAGCCAACTGAAAGGCATAATGTAACAGCATGCACCAGCTGAGTAGGCTACAGCAGCCTACAAGAAAGCGCAGGTCGGTCAGCAGCGTCCCCTCTTCCCCCCTCTCTCTCCACGTTAGCGCAAGTGACAGCCCCCAGCCTTTATTCTGACCAATTTAAATTAAATGAACATGAATTTACAAAAAATGACAGATTAGCAGAGCAAAGTAGACTTACGTTACAGTAGCCTTAGCCTAGTGTACAGTAGGTTATAATCCACGTGACATTGGATGGGGATTCCGGACGGCATAATGCGAGATATGAACATATGAAGAGTTCAGATGCAAAACCCCCTAACTCCATTTCTGAAGACCTGCACTTTTATATTTTTGGAGAAACCTGTTGTTGGTTTGGTTTACATTCATATACTTGATAATACATATAAATAGTTATATTACATAAATAATATTTTAAAACTTGCAATTTTGATAGCTTTGTATTAAATAAAAATGAATTAGGATTATTTTCTGAAATGGCACTTAGGGGGTTTTGCATCTGAACTCTTCATATCCATCAGATTCACTGCGCTGTCCTTAACTGCAATCAACTGTAGGCCTAATTACATGTAGCCAGTTAAACTCTGATGGAATGAGGGGGACTTTGTAATGTTGCCTATAGTTAACATTGATGTTTTTACTATAACCAAAATAAAATGACTGTTTAACAGTCTCAGATTCACAGGAGTTTTGTGAAACATTCTTGTGAATACACTTCTAAAAAACGATCTTTTTAAATTATTTGTTACCTTAACTTTCACATTTTAACATAACTTAACCCTATCACTTGTACACTTGAAATTGAATTTGACTTCTGATTTTACTTCTATGCTTCTTACGGCCGGCAGTTTCATGATAGGAAGCAATAGATTCCTAAGCGCAAAACTCGCAGAAAGCGGTATCAAAATAAAAGTCCAATTCGTTCTAGGGATGTTAACCGGTAACCAGTTAACCGATAATCGACCAGATCAACTTTAACCGGTTAAAATGCTCTGCCATCGGTTAACCGGTTGTAATAATATTAATAATTATAATAATAATTTCCTCCCAAAAAACGTTAATTTTGAGATTTTAGTACGATAATTCAGCATTTTCCATCTGGCAACAATGGCTGGACATGGCAGGTCCTGTCTGTGCAGCAAAAAAAAGGCTGATGTGAAAAATAATAATGAAAAAAATCAGTGCTGTGCATATCAGGCACGCAAACGTTTTAAAATGTAAGATTACCGGTTAACCGGTTAACCACCGGTTAATGAGTCTCAGTAACCGGTTAAGAGTTTTTTCAATTTTCGCCATCCCTAATTCGTTCTCAGTGTGTCATTAACCAAAATAGTCATACTGCAGTGACCTAATGGTCCCATTGCCTACAGGAGTGTAGCTGCTTTATTTTTACACGTCAAATGTGTTATAGTATGTAATATTTGTCAACTTAGTTCTCCCTGTTTATGAAATAAATGGAAGCATGTTAAAATCATTGATATCTTTCCTCTTTCAGTAACTTCACCTTGTTAGGTTAAAATGAAGTCAAATTCAACATACCCATGATAAGCTTACATTTTCATTCTAATTTTTATTTTATACATTTCCAGTGCATAATATATTTTATAGAAAAAATAATAATAATAATAATAATAATAAAAAAAACAGAACCGTATAAAACGAAAACCGTGACCTTGAAACCGTGATATGGACCGAATCGTGACTTTTGTGAACCGTACCACCCCTAGTGTGTATTGTGAGGATCTGAGGTGCTCTGTGATTGGCAGGCAGATCAGGCCATAGTCGGGGTCCCCCATACCAAGGATGCAGGGGCTTTCCTGTGAGGAAGCTCAATCATCACCCCAAAAACACACACACACACACACACACACACACACACACACACACACACACACACACACACACACACACACGCACACAAACACACACACACACACACCACAGACCACCGACACCTTCCAGCTTATTCTCATTTATCATCTCTTCCCTTGCCTTCTCCTTCTCCCACTCCTCCCATTTCTCTCTCTTTCTCTCTCTCTCTCTCTCTCTCTCTCTCTCTCTCTCTCTCTCTCTCCCCCACACACCACATTTTCATTACATCGTCTCCATCTATCTTCAGCTTTTTCTGCTCCCTTGACCTTCTCTCCGGTATGCACACATCGACTTGCCCACCTGTGTGTGTGTGTGTGTGTGTGTGTGTGTGTGTGTGTTGCATTAGTTCTGGGTCGCGGTGCACGGGTAGAAGGGTAATTCTAGAGAATCGTATATGAGAGTGAGATAAAGCAGGCGGGTTCTTTTCCGGTATCCACTTTACGTCGGGAGAACGCCCCTTTAGGAGACCTTTGATTAGGAGACCTTCGGAGTCTTGAGGTAGAGAATAAATGGAGTCCCCTTAGCACTGTAGATGGCGGTAGCGCACGTCTTGTGCAAACACCACGAAAGGAGAAGAAGGAGGGACAACGCCCCCTTAGGAGACAAAATTTTGAGCACACGCTTTTGCATTGAGTGTGCGTGTTTCGATTCCTCTTATTATATATCCAACCTCTTTGGTAATTCTGTGGCCTTTAGGAACTTCCTGATCCCAGGAGGGGCAATCTCCAATCTCCTCCCATTTCCCATCTCCTCTCCAATCTCCCACCTCCCATCTCCTCTCCAATCTCCCACCTCCCATCTCCTCTCCCTCTCCTGACACGCACGCACGCACGCACGCACGCACACACACACGCACACACACATACACACACACATACACACACACAGGGAGAGGGGTGTGTGTGTGTTTGTGTTTCGGTTCGGATGTGTGTGCCTGTACATGTTTATGTGCGCATATGTGTTGTGCCCTTGAGCAAGGCACCCAACCCCACATTGCTCCAGGCCCTGTAACAAATATCCGGAACCTATAAGTGTATGTAGCTTTGGATACAAGCGTCATCTAAGTGTAATGTAATAACAATGAGTGCATAGATTTGTATTTGCGCTTGTACTCAACAAGTGTGTTTGTATGAGCAACATGCACTTTTATAAGGAGCTGCTTTTGAATTCCATAACATTGTGTATAATTAAGACGGCTTTGTGTTCTGTTCTCAATGAGGCAGTATGCACACGCACGCACGCACGCACGCACGCACGCACAATGAGATGGTATGCACTGCTGTGCTAGGCTGTTTAGAGTGGGAAGTGGCCAAGCTGAAGCATCCATCACTCTGCAAGCGATTGGTCCTGCCCTTGCACCTCCCTCCCTCACGCACGCACGCACACACGCACGCACGGACACACACAGCCTCGCCCCGCTCCCCTCTGCTCCCCTCCCCTCCCCAATGCCTTAGCTAAGCACTGGCCATTTGTCTCCAGCACAGCAGGTCAGCAATGGGAACACACACACACACGCGCACGCACACACACGTATACAGATTCTACACACGCACACACATGCGCGCGCACACATATTTACAGATTCTGCATTCACATGCACAGATGCACACACACATGTACAGGTATGCAAACACAAGCTCACACTGTATCATACAGGTACAGACAAGCTTCCCACATGAAGGCATACCAATGCATACACATACACCAACACATACAGAAACTCACATGAACGCATACCAATGCATACACATACACCAGCACATAGGGCCTACACGACCTCACATGTACGCATATCAATGCATACACATACACCAACACCTACACAAACTCACATGTACACATACCAATGCATACACATACACCAACACCTACACGAACTCTCTTGAATAATATCTACTTGTATAGTCACATGGACACACATACACACACACACACATACACACACACACACACACACACACATCCCCAGTTTTGTTTGGACACGGCGAATGAGATTCCATATCTCCATAGTGATTGCTATGGGGACTATGGTGTGGGTGCGTGGGCGCATATACGGTACGCTCTGTGTGTTTTACTGGTATGGCCGGCAAACATACATGCATAATAAGATTCATAGCCTCTACTTTAGTGTGTGTGTGTGTGTGTGTGTGTGTGTGTGTGTGTGTGTGTGTGTGTGTGTGTGTGTGTGTGTGTGTGTGTGTGTGTGTGTGTGTGTGTGTGTGTGTGTGTGTGTGTGTGTGTGTGTGTGTGTGTGAGAGAGTACATGGATGCAATCCTGTGGGCTGTTCCTTTTGATTGTATGAATACCTTTGAATAATAAAAATTTTGATTGTTCGTGTTGTCTTGTATATGAACATGTTTGTGCATTCCTCTTTGATATTCAAGGTGAAGTGTGTGTGCGTGTGTGCGTGTGCGCGTGCGCATGCGCATGCACGTGCGCGTTGCCTGTGTGTGTGTGTGCGTGTGCGTACGTGTGCGTGTGTGTGTTTGAGTGTGCGAGAGCAGTGCCCTTTGACCTGCTGTCTGGGGTGCAGATTGAGAGCGGAGCATGCTGGGAATGAGGAAGTATGATGGGGGCGATTGGTGAGCCTAGGTCAGCACGGGGATTGATTAAAGCGGTGGCACTTTGGGGATCAGGAGCTGACTGACGTGTGGCCATGTGTATGTGTACTTGTGTGTGTATGCGTGTGTGTGTGTGTGTGTATGCGTGCGTGCGTGCGTGCGTGCGTGCGTGCGTGCGTGCGTGCGTGCGTGCGTGCGTGCGTGCGTGCGTGCAGGTGTGCGTGCGTGCGTGCGTGCGTGCGCGCGCGCGTGTGTGTGTATATGCGTGCGCGTGCGTGTGTGTGTGTGTATGCGTGCGCGTGCGTTTGAGTGAGTGCGGTAAGTGGGACGGGATTTGAGAGGGATGGAGAGAGAAAGAGAGAATGTGTGTGTGTGTGTCTGCCACGATATGTGCGTGTGTGTGTGTATGCATTTGAAAGGTGTGACCAGAATACAAAGCAGCTCTGGGAACCATGGAATGGATTGAGAGACAGACAGAGAGACAGACAGGCAGGCATGCAACCAGCAAGCAGACAGGATGACATTGCAAAGATAGACAGAGCATAGCGGAGGTGGACAGATATGTCCTTTAAAAATGTGACAGGGTGACAGCCATCATGCTGTCAATGTGTACAGAATAGACTGCAGCCCCGGTCACGATGGCAGATCTCGACAGGAGAGCAAACTTTCAGTGCCAATATGCCCTTTTTAGATGCGTCCCAGCATCTCTAAAAGAGGGTCTGTCTGTCCGTCCGTCCGTCCGTCCGTCTGAAACGCATTCCTTCAATTGTTCCTTCCTGTGGCCACAAGGCGGCAGAGTTGGCATTTTGGACCGGAGCGAATGCGTGCAAGCCAAAACGTAGGCCATATGATATGTAACCAAACCGGCATGACTGAGTGAGATAACTGAGGGGGTCATTCAATTTTCGGCATTGTTTTGCGTTTGGACAATGGGAGGCAACTTTATTTTGGTTCGTCAGAGACTCGCGGAAATGAACGATTTAGAAGTCGACAGGCAGTTTTTTGACACAGATGTTTGTGCTCGGATAGAGGGGCGTTTGCATTGCATAACGCTCCACGACATGGAACCGTAATTAGTTGACAGGCTACCCGCAGCGCATGTACAGCTCTTCTTCTAAACGTGAACCTGTAACATTTGGTTAGCTTTTCTCCTTTTGTAACATTCACATTTTCCTTTCTGCTTGGATCGAGGACGTTTGCGTTGCATAACGCTCCACGACATGGAACTGTAATTAGTTGACAGCCCGCAGCGCCTCTAAACGTGGACTTTTTTTTTCTTTCATAGCATTCACATTTCCTCCGCTTTTTGTCCAGTCCACAAAATCGGGTTCATACGTCTGTGTGTAGCTTACGAGCCTCCCTTTTAATATTCCCAGCGAGTTTACTTCTGCCTTTTCAGTGAGTAGCCTAGTCAGTGTGCACTGCGCTCTGAAACATGGTGCTAGACAGCTGGGCCATTTGACATAGGCCTACGGTGTGTCGTAGGCTACAAAGGGAGGTTCTTTCGTTGGCGGCCTCGTACCCCATAGGTGCTTTCCATTGCGCTCAGAGAAAGCACGAGAGAGAATGCGTCTTTTGATTCAGAATTGGTTTACAGTCGTGTGAATTTGGTAAACTCTGGCACTAACGCTCACTGCTTTGTGCCTTGACGGTGAAAAGCTGGCATTGAAAATTAAGCGCATGATTCACCTAAAGGGTGAACCCATAAGCGCATGATTCATCCAAACGGTTTTATTTATTTATTATTTGTCGATGTTTACATTCTTTCCCACATGCACATGATGCTGAAATGGCGTGATACTAAAGGCTGATACTAATAAATGTCTAGCAATTTTTAATGTAGCCTACTTGATCTAGCCTATGTGACATTTGAAATCATATGGTTCTTTTCCAAATCCAAGAATGATAAGCTTATTATAGCCTAAACTGCAAAAAATAAAGCCATTTTGCTGCCTGTCACATTATTTGCAGTTTCCATGGGCAATATGACCAATAAACACAAAGTACATCCTCAGGGGGGCGTTGACAGGTTAGGAGGAGGCCAGGGTGGCGGGAAAAATGGCATAGTTGGAACTGGCATAGAGGGACGCATCTGTTGTCCGCCTGTCGGCCTTGTTTCTGTAGCAGAAATGTATCGGCCATTTTGTGTGAATTACCGATTTTATATTGAATATACGACTGCTAATGTACTTGGTGACAAAATACTGTTCCTTGCGGAGTTCATCAATTTGCCCTTTTTTCTGTAGCAGAAATGTATCGGCCATTTTGTGTGAATTACCGATTTTATATTGAATATACAACTGCTAATGTACTTGGTGACAAAATACTGTTCCTTGCGGAGTTCATCAATTTGCCCTTTTTTCTGTAGCAGAAATGTATCGGCCATTTTGTGTGAATTACCGATTTTATATTGAATATACAACTGCTAATTCACTTGGTGACAAAATACTGTTCCTTGCGGAGTTAATCAATTTGCCCCTTTTTTGTAGCAGAACTGTATCAGCCATTTTGTGAATTACCGATTTTATATTGAATATACAACTGCTAATATACTTGGTGACAAAATATTGTTCCTTGCTGTGTTCAAGTTAGAGGTTAGAGTATTACTCAGTAAGAGGTAAACCTTCTAATAGAAGACTGTGGAATCCTTATTTTTCTTAAGTAGACCTGTGTGCTGTGACTGGGACAAGACAGCCTCTCAGTCGGTGGGTAGATGGATGATTGGATGGATGCAGAGCCTGGTGGTACAGATGGCATCTCACTACCACATATGGAGATGCCAACGGGCGAGCCATCCAAGGCCCATAATCACTAAGACGTGAGCACAGGATGATGCCACACTGTAATGTATATGATGATGAGATGGGAATGGACAAGGCAAAAGCAGGAGGGATGGAATGGCATTTTCAACTGAAGACGTGGTTGGTTCACAACACATGGAATTCAAATCTGGTCAGCCCTGTTTACTGGCATTACCATTCGAATAGAGATGCCTCATGCAAACATGAAGATAAACATTATGTGATAGACAGAGACATGACAGGACTCCGGTTCACAGACACAAACACACATGATGATGACATACAGATTCAATCAAAGATATGCACATATACTCACCTGCATGTGAGACAAATATGTGATGCATCAGATAAAAAAGCACTTCCAATTCATATGCATTATAGCCTTATGCACTTCACCGTTATGCCCAGAGACATCTTCTTTGTGAAGATGAACATCATGTGATGGAAACAGACACAAGCACACATGAAGATTCAAAGATATGCATTGACAGATTGATGGTAGAAGAGAAAACGTGAATGTACTACTACTACTACTACTACTACCACCACCACCACCACTACAGTACGTTTTATAGCACCTTTCATGAAACCCAAGGTTGCTTTAAGTACCTGGTACATCACATTAAAATAAAACTTCCTTCAATTCACCTGCATCAATGAAATATGCCGCTGTTGTTTGTAAAGATCAATACACAGCATGCTTGTGCTGGAGTCCTTTGTCAAGATGAACATTATGTGATCGAAACAGGCACAAGCACAAAGACATGACCGATTTAAGACCGAAGAGAAGACGTGATGGAAATAACTTTTGCATTGGATTAAAAACTGCAATATGCACTTAACTTTTATTTCGCACAGCGTGCCTGTGCTAGAGTTCTTTGTGATGGGAGCGTAGTGTGCCATCAGGATTAATTGGGGGAAGGATAAGGAGCAGTTCATGCATTATCAAAGCTGCTGTAGTCATTTAACATCCCCTCACGATAAGAGGCCTTGGTGGTAATGGGGCAGAGAACGAGGGAGACAAAAAGAAAGATGGTTACAGTAGAGACAGAGGTAGAGAGAGAGACAGATACAGAGACAGAGACAGAGAGAGCTTAGAAAGCTAGAGAATAGGGGTGGGCGGTATGGACGGTATACTATCGTAAAAGGTATTTTTTCCACCAAGGTATGGATTTTGGCCATACCGTTCTACCGTGATATAGCGCATTGCATCCTGCAGATGGCAGTATAGACAACGTTTTGAACATCTACCCGACTGACTGCCTCAAGTTGTAGCAATGTGGTTGTAGAGAAACAGCACAATCATTTCCTTTGACTAAGCTTCAAGTGTAAAATGTATGGTTAGTGTTAGTGAACTATTGTTTGAAATGGTATGTGATGGCAACACATTTCGATTCTGGACTCCACAATTTACTGGGCACGAAATGCAAGCTAACTAGCTAACAGCCCAAGTCATTCATGTCTATGCTGGTGTCTGACAAAATAAATGTGCTTAATGTGCTAACATTGGTTGCCTTACATTTAACACATTGCGCCAGCCGTAACAGCTGTATGTTACTGTTTCCAGTTGAGATAATATAATTCATGATATCTGACTGGGTGTTAGTAACTAAAATGACTGATCACTGTTTAAAATGAGGCATTAGCGATTTCGCTAACGTTAGCACGCTAACCGCTGGTGCAGTGAAAGCTGCCATTGCCATTCAAATGCATTAGTTCTGCAATGCATTGCTAACTGCCTCATGTGAAAGTTCGTTTTTCTTAACTTTAACAATGACAGCTTAAACCATTATGCCTGGCATAATCACAGATGCAAGCACACATTTCAAAATTACCATAAACAACTTCAGAAATAGAAAAAAGGTGCAATGAACGATGTAGCTGATACAATCCACGTTCAGTTCTATTTACTGTCAATGAGTGCGTATACATGCAGTTCAGTATCCCGAATATGATCGGGATATTAAGTATCCCGAATTTGCGTTTGTGCATATAAACACTTCAGTATCCCGAATAAGCCCTTATTCGGGATACTGAGAAATCGGGATATGCTAGGTGGAGTTTTCCGAAAGAAGCCGGGATACTGACGCATGTATACACCTTATCCCGAATACAGGGGCTTCCCATGGAACGCTGTTGCTGGTATCCAGGCTACACGCATTTGAAGAGAATTCTATAACGGCCAAGAATGTAGACTGGGATATAACGTTCTGTGCGCATATAAACACCTTATCCCGAATATGATCATAACCGGGATAAGCCTCATATTCGGGATCCTGAATTGCATGTAAACGCACTCAATGTGTTCAGTTTGACACCTCTCCCCTTTTCCCCCTCTCTACCGTAGTTTAACCCCTTCGACACTTGGTGAAATTGACAGTGTTCTATTGGGTAGCTTGCATTGCATTGCAAAATGTATTTCACATAGGCTAGTTTTTGCTTGTTTTTAAAAAATGTATGAATTATGAAATGGCAAGAATTCACGCATATATGAAAGGACATTGTGTCATTTTCAAAAATCAAATGCAAAGGTTAAAAAAATGTGTTTTTTTTGTCATTTTGCAACGCTTCAATTTTAAACAAATGTACAATACCGTGATATATACCGTGATATATACCGTGACTAAAATTATACCGAGGTATACATTTTTGGCCATATCGCCCACCCCTACTAGAGAATGTTGGAGACAAAGACACAGCAAGAGAGTGAGAGTGAAAATGTAAGAGAGAGCGAGAGAGAGAGAGGGAAGGAGGGAGAGAGAGGTTTGGCTTGGCCATTTAATATGTATGAGGATGCAATGCAATAGCTTAGGACATGTAATATGTATGAGAATGCAATGTGAAGGCTTAGGAATGCACAAGGGCCCCTGAGTGAAGCGGAGTCTCTACTCCGGTTTATGGCTTTGCCCATATGGGCTGCAAAACAACTCTTTGCCTGTCCTTTCTGCTTTATGTACCCATTGTGCCTGATCACGGAGGAGTAATATTCTTTGTTCTTTTTCAAACTGTGTCTGTTTTAAGCCTGCCTGATCTAACAGAGTCACTTCAGAAAGTGAGCACTCGTGTACTCATAGAAGGCAGATGATGATATGTGCCATGGCTGCTGAGTGTCAAAGATGTACGTCAGTGTACACGCCAATCTGAACATGAAAAGGGAAGCCCACCTGGAAAACTCCAACTCCCATGGTCATTGTGACACAGCACTCCACAGCACACAAGTTCTCACTGCACACAACCAAATTGCATGTAAACTCTCTGGGGCACAGTACCACGCTCAGGGTACCTCAAGTCATGGAAGAGGATGGGGGAGAGCACTGGTTAACTGCTCCCCCCACCAACCTGGCGGGTCAAGAGTTGAACCGGCAACCATTGGGCTACAAGTCTGACACTCTATCCGCTTACCCATGACCACCTTCTGAATATTCTGGGGAAATGGAATATATTGTTTTGTGCCGGTTTGCAGTTGGAACAACACTGTATAGTATACCAGTACTCTAGCTCGCCTAATTAATTAAAATAGGCAAGTAGGTGACACTACTGTAGTTTACTAAATAATGGAACAGACTAGAACAGGTGTTGGCAAGGAACTCCACTAGTGGGTGCTCCAGAGTCTAATATTTCTTCACTGGTTAGCACCCCTTGGTTATCCAGGCGACGCCCTCCTAGTGATGCAACACCTTCACCGTTGCTTCTAGTTAGGCTAGGAGCAATATGAATATCGCTTTGCTCCTGAGAAATCGGGAACTCCACTCACTTTGTTTGGTTTGAACATCGGCACAGCCTTCTCTGGCCTCGACCATTGAGAGTAAATAGAATGGAGGCCAAAATTCTATTTCATTGTTGAAGCCAAGTTGGAGCCAAGGTTGGACCCAAAAAGACCAAAAAATGGCCA
The DNA here is from genome assembly GCF_034702125.1 of Engraulis encrasicolus. Classification (NCBI taxonomy): domain Eukaryota; kingdom Metazoa; phylum Chordata; class Actinopteri; order Clupeiformes; family Engraulidae; genus Engraulis; species Engraulis encrasicolus. Next base: position 41,488,109 of record NC_085880.1, on the reverse strand, counting down.
AATCCCATTCATTCCTATGAGAGACATAAAACCCTGTATCTCCCTTAAATGCCACTTCAGGGGGATAATTTTTCGCTCAACTAGTAGGTCCCCTTGCTCTCCAACTTACCAGGGTGGTGATTTTTTGTGGTGATGTTTTGTTTTAGAGAGATATTAAAAGTTAAATTGACCAATGAGCATCAGAACATGGTTTGATTGACCGTTAGAAGTCTTGTTGTTGTCCAATCAGCACCTGCGTTTGGCGTTGCTAAGGTGGAATGTTCCCAAATCTGGCTTCAAAGCGTTGAATGGCAAATAGCGTTGATTTGGCGTCCATTCTATTTACTGTCAATGGCCTCGACCAGTCGCAAACCGAGGGAGGCGGGTTAACCAGGCCGTTTGGAAGACGTTATTCATTATGTTCTTGGTCAGACCAACATCTCGGTACAAGACTTGAAAATCGATGATAATCAGGCAACCTCTTGGTATGGCCTTCTGCTACATAAAGGGTCCCTTTCAATACCTAACCTGCTGTCCTCTCCTTGTGCTTATGGTCTCGTGCTGTGAGACGTCAATGACGATAGAGGTTTTATTGGATATCTCACAAAAGTATGATTTAAAGGTCACTTTCTCATTTGCAATAAGGATGTTGTATAGTAAACAAAAAGTCCCCCCAAAAGTTGCTGAGCCTTAGCTGACAGCAGAGAAACTTAATTTTCTTCTCCACGGAGGCGTGGTGTCGGCAAAGCACAATGCTACAAGCTCAAGGCTAAGCCAGCCCTTGACTGGGACCTACTGTAGCTTCTTGACAGTGCAATCAGTGGGGGAGGGAGACTTTGTATGCAGACATCGTTATAAAAGGTTTATCATCATAATTAGTGTTGCACCGATACCGATACCAGTATCGGCTGGGGGCCCGATACTGCACTAAAATGGTGGTATCGGTATCGGCCGATACCAACAAATAGGGCACCGATACCATTTACAGATGCTAGTATGACAGTTAAACGGAGCCTTGATCTTAGTTATTTTATATCATAGGTATTTAAAAGCATAAAAAGTTCTACTGGAGTAGGCAGCAGCCTGACAAAGCCATAATAGCAATGATGTTACATCCAAGTAGTAGCCTATATAACTTTTCATATATATACTGTATATACATTTCGAACAGAGTAGTATCGGTATGGTATCGGTATCTGCCGATACTGCACAATCAGGTATCGGGTATCGGTATCGGGGCTAAAAAATGGTATCGGTGCAACACTAATCATAATGGTAATTGGTGTGGTGTGTCACTCTGTTTTATGGGTGAGTTGGTGGGGGTGTATGTTTGTGCTATTGGGTGTTGCATCTTGGAGGGGAGGGGGTGGTGGGGGGTGGGGGGTGGTGGCTCTGTGTTGCTTGCCACTGTTCCTGGCAAACCAGGAACTCTCTCTCTCTCTCTCTCTCTCTCTCTCTCTCTCTCTCTCTCTCTCTCTCTCTCTCTCTCTCTCTCTCTCTCTCTCTCTCTCTCTCTCTGTCTCCCTATCTCTCTCTCTGGACGTTAGTTAATCTCTTCCAGCAGAGAGGAAGGGAAAAAAGAAATGTGCTGACAGTTGGCATTCTAAGTCTGGAACCACACATGCACATGCGCACACACAGACACACACAGACACACACAGACACACACAGACACACACAGACACACACAGACACACACACACACACACACACACACACACACACACACACACACACACACACACACACATGCTCACACCTCCACAGTCCAAATGTCCATTCTGTGTCCCTGCTCCCACACAATCCTGTTATTATCCTCCTGAGCAAAGAGACAGGGCGGATGGAGAGAGGGAGAGAGAGAAAGAGAGAGTAAGGGGGAGAGGCAGAGAATGGGGTAGAGAGAGAGAGAGGATGGAGGAGGAGATGATGGTGTATGATGAGTGGCAAGGGACAAATAGGAAAGGGAGGAAGATAAGAGGAGGAAGAGGAGGAGGGAGGTAGGGAGAGGAGGATGGAGAGGGGTTGAGAGATGTAGAGAGAGAGAGAGAAAGAGGGAGAGCTTTTATTATAATTGCTCTTGTGGAATCAGAGTTAAAGATGGGAGGACAGAAATAGCACCTCCTCCCATCTCTCTCTCTCTCGCTCTCTCTCTCTCTCTCTCTCTCTCTCTCTCTCTCTCTTTCTCTCTCTCTGCCCTCCATTTTCTCCTCTCCACACTCAACACATTGGCGTAGCTACGGAAGTTTAGCTACCAGTCAAATGCGACACAGCCTTGGAGTCCAATACACTGGCAATACTGGAGGAGGAGCGAACAGGAAAAAAGAAGTTAGAGAGAGAGGGGGATGTGGAAGAGGAGGAGGAGAAGGTGTGGAGGAGAAAGAAGTGCCCCATCAGCAGGGGAGGGGAGTGATTCTCTGGAGGGGAGCCAGGGACGGGCCTACGGTATTATTGTACTGGTCTGCACGGGCCTACCGGGTCCAAGCCCAGGGCCCCAAACATCACAGGGGGCCCTGAAGCCCAAGCCTCTATATTTCCATTCTCATGTTGCGTCAAATTGCACTTTTAACAACTGTGCTTCACATTTTCTCAGTGAACAACCCCCTGAACCCCCAACAGCACCCCTGACAATACCTCCAGCATCTGATCTAAAACCTGAAAAATCTAAAACCAGTAGCAGCTACCTTGTTGGTGTTTTTATTCATATATTCCTTTATTTTATTGTTATACAATTTTTTCATGCCTTCTCCTTGTCGCCTGTGGCAATCAGCACACTGCTTTAGCAAAGAGATTGACAAACTGCTTCTTTTCTTTTTTTCCACCTCATTTCTCTTTTTTCACTCATCCGGTTTCCTTTTTTTGTAGCTAATCTTTGGCTCTGAGTTAAATCAATACGCAGTTAGGGGGACGGCTGAAGTGAGAGCGAGAGGGAGAGAGTAGAGAGGGAGCTAAAGCACAGGTGCGTTAAGCAGGCCTGGTTTCCCCCGGCCCCCACCGAGGGTTGCAAATGTTTACAGCACAGGCTAAATGGAGTGGAGGAATATAATTTATCTCACCATTTGGCACACACACGCACTGTTAAAAAACCCCTGCTCTAAATGTTTTATCTCCATTGACACAAGGGGCACTTGTGCCAGTCGAGCTCTCTTGAACGCCAAACGGCGGGCTTGCTGTATCGGCATCTTAAAGCGCTTGCTCAAGTACTGATGGTGAGAAAGAGACAGCACTCTGCTTCGGGACAGCACCAGTAAACAAAACGCCGTTGTAACGTTTATAGTTTTTATAGATGGAGTAGTGCTGTGTTCTAATTGGTCCAGCCTGGCCATATGTCTTTCTTGGCCTACGTTTCCCAAAATTCCACTGCACTCGTCAGCATTGTAATTCTGTGGATGTGAGACTCTGAAAAGGAGTCCAGTTGCCAATACTGGTGTAGAGTAGAGCGTGGGCTGGTTTGCTCTGCTGTCGATAAAGCGACTTGATTTTTCATTGCACACACACGCATCGTAATTAGCCTAGTCATTATCATCATCAATATCGCATTATGCAATGACTACTGGGGGGAAGAGCTCAAGGCCTAAAATGTAGGCAGGATGTCTGCAATGCACAATCCCTTTACGACTAGTTGACACCAGGCACCAGCAAAGGAATGTATTGAGCAGTTTCAATTTAAAACTCGTGTTGCTCAGTATTGGCTGTTTGGTTTGTTCTACATCCCCGCCGAGACTCACCAGAATTACAATTTCTTTTTTTTTCTTCCTTTGAAAAAAAACAACTCTTGAGCTTCTCACACCTACGCAGCTTCTGTGCAATAAATGTCAAATTTACTGCACTATCACAACATTAAAGAGTGGCATAGACGCTTCACACAGTATTGCCAATCTGCAGTCAATGGTTTTTATTTCCCTAGGCTATGTTGTAGAGGTCTTCCTGTCCTCCCCACCCGCATCATTAGCTAATCTTTGTCTGGGGTCTAGCAGTTTACACCTTAAAACATTGGCAGTATATTGACATAATTCATCAGTGATCCGAGAAACATCCTGCACGATTTGTTTTATTGCCTATAATTCACTATTTAATTAAGAGTGTAAATGGATGTGAAGCAGCCAAAACACTCCCAAATCCTTGGGATTCCAGAATCCTAAGGATTCCTTTGGCTATTTCAAATCCATTGTTGCGTCAGTATGTTTTGTCCATTGTCTGCTCTCACATATCACACAATACCGTTTCCAAGTGCCATTGTGCTCTGTGTCGTACGCAGCGATTAGGGCAAGCCCTCTGTGTATTGGGTCATTAGCCTTGGGCACACCCTATGAAGTCAATATTCTACGTAGTTCACTATTTACAGTACGAGGCAACAATGTTTAGGAGGTGCCCTACATGTGTATTAGGTATGGTACGGTTTGCATAGCAAACCGAAACCGTATGGTTTGCATGTCACGGAACGGGGTAGTGCGCAACCGCACGGTGCCCACGGTTTCAAAAAAAAAAAAAAAAGCCACCTGCGGACGACGCAATTAAAATCCTACTACTTTTACAAGCATACAACACAAAGACTACGTAGGATATTGAGTGTGGAAAGACTGATTTTTATCAGCCAACTGAAAGGCATAATGTAACAGCATGCACCAGCTGACTAGGCTACAGTAGCCTGCGCAACTGCAGGTCGGCCAGCAGCGTCTCCCTTTCCCCCCTCTCTCTCCACGTTAACGCAAGCGACTGCCCCCAGCCTTTATTCTGACCAATTTAAATTAAATGAACATGAATTTACAAAAAATGACAGATTAGCAGAACAAAGTAGACTATGACTTACGTTACAGTAGCCTAGTGTAGGCGATATCCACGTGACATTGAATGGGGATTCCAGACGGCAAAATGCGAGATAATTGAACATGTCCACCCAAGGAGGTCTACTTAAGTCCACCAGATTCACTGCGCTGTCCTTAACTGGAATCAACTGTATTCCTGATATGTAGCCAGTTAAACTCTGATGGAATGAAGGGAACTTTGTGCTGTTGCCTAGTTAACATTGATTTTTAACACTATAACCAAAATAAAATTTGACTGTTTTAACAGTCTCAGCTTCACAGGAGTTTTTTGAAACATTCTTGTGTATTGTATACACTTCTAAAAAAACGATCTTTTTAAATTATTTGTTACCTTAACTTTTACATTTTAGCATAACTTAACCCTCTCACTTGTTCACTTAAAATTGAATTTGACTTCTGATTTTACTTCTATGCTTCTCACGGCCGGCAGTTTCATGATAGGAAGCAGCTGATTCATCCTAAGCGCAAAACTCGCAGAAAGCGGTATCAAAATAAAAGTCCAATTCTTTCTCAATGTGTCATTCACCAAAATAGTCATACTGCACTGACCTAATGGTCCCATTGCCTACAGGAGTGTAGCTGTTTTATTTTTACACGTCAAATGTGTTATAGTATGTAATATTTGAATATTTGTCAACTTAAAAGTTAGGACTTAGTTCTCCTTTTTTGTGAAATAAATGGAAGCATGTTAAAATCATTGATATCTTTCCTCTTTCAGTAACTTACAGGTTAAATGAAGTCAAATTCAACATGATAAGCTTACATTTTCATTCTAATTTTTATATTATACATTTTCAGTGCATAATAAATTTTATTTATTAAAAAAAAAAAAAAAAACAGAACCGTACAAAACCGAAAACCGTGACCTTGAAACCGTGACATGGACCGAATCGTGTCTTTTGTGAACCGTACCACCCCTAATGTGTATGTTGTGTCAGCAGGCTTGTGCCCACCCTATGAAGTCCTATTGTGTCCTTCACTCTAAAATCTGTCGCCTTTGGGGCGCGTTCAGGACAATTTCGAACCGTCCCATTGCCTGTTCTCACACCTAATCCCAAACCGGCCGGCATGCTCACGTCACAAGCCTGAGCGTTCGAGCACCGGAAAGTTGGTTCTCGATGCCAACAGACAAAAAAACAATGTTTTTTCTCCGCAAACTGTGACGGCAAAGTGGATGTCAGCAGCTTCAGCAGCAACAATGTTGTCGAGAAACTCGCCGTTCTGGTCAGCCTGAAAACAGTATCAGAGACACTAGCTGACTAGGCTGGGTCGGGGGCCGAGGGACGGGGGCCGTGGCCCTGAGCAGGGCCCCTGTTAGCTCGTTAGGGTTTAAGTGGAATTAGCAACCAAAGCTCCTTCCTCATTAAGAGGAGCTGCGTCCTGTTCTCTTCTCTGTGTAGTGGGGCGAGTGTTGTTGTTTGCAGACCTCTCCTCTCCCTCCTCCTGGAAACCGGCAGCCTTCACTAATCCACACATCCAATACACCTCAATGCCAAATATACACACACACACACACACACACACACACACACACACACACACACACACACACACACACACACACACACACACACACACACACACACACACACACACACCTCTCTCTCTCTCTCTCTCTCTCTCTCTCTCTCTCTCTCTCTCATTATTCTACTATATATTTTTTCTCCTCTGCTCTCTGCTTCCTCTTCTGTCATCTTGACTTCAGTCCTCTCTGCTGCTCAGCTCTGTCCAATATGGCTCCACATTCATGACACCACCAGGGCTGCAAATGAAATTTCCCTCCAGAAATGTGCACCTGTACCGCTGGCAACTGACAAGTAAATGGTACCATTCCCCTGCCACATTAATAAATGGATATTTGGAGGTTGAATTCCACCACCCACACACTTGCAGGGTTTTTTTGTGCAGAATTTGGAAGATGGGCTCGGGCCAATTTCCCTCCCTGATGCATGTGCGCACACACACACACACGCGCACACACACACACACACACACACACACACACACACACACACACACACACACACACACACACACACACACACACACACACACACACACACACACACACACACACATGTATATACAGAACCTGTGCATACACATTTAGAGATGCATAAACATATTCATATTTACACATGCATATCCACCACAAACTGATAAACAAAGTCATGCTTTCTTTTCAGTTTTTTTTCTTCGTTTTTTTTTTTCACCACACACATGCACACACACGCACACACACACAAAGCTTGTCACAACTCTTTCATCAACAGTAGATTCCTTTAGTGAGGCGCTGCTGTCAAGTGTGAGTGATAGTATGCATGGTCTCGCATGTGTACAGGCCTCCTCTCCTGCTTATTCAAACACACACACAGTGTTGGGAAACGGTGGCAGCCACTGGCAGCAACCCGCTCCTGATACTCCGGAGATTTTGCCTGTATTAGTCTCTCTCTCTCTCTCTCTCTCTCTCTCTCTCTCTCTCTCTCTCTCTCTCTCTCTCTCTCTCTCTCTCTCCCCCAAGTCTCCCTTTCTCTCTCCTCTCCCCCAAACACACTCTCTCCTTCTCTCTCTCCCCAAAACACACCCTTCTCTTCTCTCTCCTACTCTCTCCTCCTCTCTGTTGCTCTTTCTCTCCATTTCTTCTCCTCCTCTTCCTCCTCCTCCTCCTCCTCCTCCTCCTCCTCCTCCTCCTCCACTCCCTACATTTATTTTCCTCCTCTTCCTAAATCAGGGATGCATCTTCCTCCTCCTCCTCTTCCTCATCCTCCTCCTCCTCCTCCTCCTCCACTCCCTACATTCGTTCTCCTCCTCCTAAACCAGGGATGCATTTCTCTATTTCTCCTCCTCCTCTTCCTCCTCCTCTTCCTCCTCCTTTTCCTCCTCTTCTTCCTCCTCCTC
>NC_085880.1:41462909-41472909 GCF_034702125.1 Engraulis encrasicolus | reverse complement strand
CCAAACTCTCACCCCAAGGGGACCAATAGCCTGTTAGCATCCAAACCCTCACCCCAAGGGGACCAATAGCCTGTTAGCATCCAAACCCTAACCCCAAGGTGGTGCCACCGTAGAGTGTAATAATGGCATGGTAGCTTTGCTCGACGACAGATGGCTCAAATCAACACCACGTTGGTTTCAGCCAGACAGCTAGACAGACAGCTGTGGAGCTAAGCAGGGGCCTCTCTTACCCACCGCTGCTTGGCAGTCAGGCAGGCAGGCAGGAAGGCAGACAGGAAGGCAGGCAGGCAGGCAGGCAGGCAGGCAGGCAGGCAGGCAGGCAGACGGAGAGCTCCCTGCTCAGAGGATAGAGGGGAGGCAGGCAGGCAGGCAGGCAGGAAGGCAGGCAGGCAGGCAAGCAGGCAGGCAGACGAAGAGCTCCCTGCTCGGGGGATAGAGGGTAGGAAGGCAGGCAGGCAGGCAGGCAGGCAGGCAGACAGGCAGGCAGACAGGCAGGCAGGCAGGCAGACAGGCAAGCAAGCAGGCAGGCAGGCAGGCAGGCAGGCAGACAGGCAGGCAGACGAAGAGCTCCCTGCTCGGGGGATAGAGGGTAGGAAGGCAGACAGGCAGGCAGGCAGGCAGGCAGACAGGCAGATGGAGAGCTCCCTGCTCGGGGGATAGAGGGGAGGAAGCATGAGCACATCAGCGTCAGTGTCGGCTCCAGGCCCCCCTCTGCTTAAACGAGGCAGACAAGCCAAATTCTGAGCAGGTGCCTCTCTGCTCATGCACAGGTGTGCCTGCCTGACTCAATCAGACTGGTTAGCCTCTGCTGAGGAGATGGGGATGGGGTGAGGTGGGGATCTGTCCAGACATAGGTGGCTGTGATGGGGGGGGGAGGATGTGACAGGGAGTGGGCTGGGGTTGAGGATGGAGGTATGGAGGATGAAAGACGTCAGTGGAGAGCAGCTTGATATGCCGTCACTGGTAGTGTGGGGGGGGGGGGGGGGGATGACAGGGAGTGGGCTGGGGTTGAAGATGGAGGTGTGGAGGATGAAAGATGTCAGTGGTGAGCAGCTTGATAAGCCGTCACTGGTAGTGTGGGGAGTTGCTTTTGAAGAAGTCAGACCTGTTTTTTGTTGTTTGTTGTTGTTGTTTGTTGTTGTTTTATCATCTTCCCACACAGATCCCGTCCAATCACATGTCCACAGAGTTTGTTTTTGTTTTTGTTAGATCATGGCCATATGCTGACAGATCATTTCTGACATGACTGGCAATTATTGCACTTTTTGCCTCTTGCCCTCTTTTTATTTTTTGTCTTAAAAGTTAATTTATTTTTCAATTCTCAGTTTCGATTTTCATCTAAACCGTGTGAAGTAGACGAATGAATGTTTAATTCAAATATAGATATTGATTTTTCTGGATGTCTCTGGGCGTCGTGTGGGAGTGACACGGTAATCCTGCATCATTTGGTATCCTTGACGATTGTATCCATAGTAGGGAAGGCGACAGGGGGGACAAAGGGGTCACTTGTCCTGGGCCCAGGGAGAGAGAGGGGGCCTCATTGGATCCTCATTACAATATATTGATTGGGTTTGGGGTCCACTCAGATGTCTTTGTCCAGGGCCCAAAGCTGTCAGTGGCCCTGCCCATAGCCAGGCCCCTCAGAAACAGAAGATGAAGAATTTCAAATTGATTGTTGCCCTCGACACTGCAGCCTTATTTCCCTTCTTGTCTTGATTCATACAGCAAGCAACGATTGCATTTAGAGCAACACCAATCCTCCATGATTGTTTTGTGGTGTGTGTATCTGCTCATGTGTGTTTGCATATGTGTATGTGTGCGTGTGTACGTGTGTGTGTGTTCGCGTATGTGTGTGTGTGTGTTTATTTGTGTGTGTGTGTGTGTGTGTGTGTGTGTGTGTGTGTGTGTGTGTGTGTGTGTGTGTGTGTGTGTGGTCGTTTGACTGTCTGGTTGTGTGTGTGTGTGTGTGTGCGTGTGTGTGTATGTGTGTTCACGTGTGTGTGTGTGTGTGTGTGTGTGCGTATGTGTTCGCATATGTGTGTGTTCACGTATGTGTGTGTTCTCGTATACAGTATGTGTGTGTGCTTGTGTGTGTGTTCTTTTAATCGTGTGTGTGTCTGTGTGTGTGTGTGGAGGTGTCTTGCGTGTTGTCATTGTGATGACATGATGGTGTTGCTGTGGTGTGAAATGGGCAAGATGGGAAAAGCATCCCATAATATTATCTTTCCTCATCTTGGCTGAGGAGGCTGTGTGGTAATCCCATAGGCCGTCTGGATAGAGAAGGAAGAAGCAAAAAACAAACAAGAAGAGCCATACGAACAATTACTGAAAGTACAGTAATTAATTAAAGTGAGAGTTTGGCGATGGCGCCTCAGTGGTGAAGAAATAGCCGCCATGTTATTGGTTTGCAGCCCATTCCAGCCCCATTAGCTGTGGTGTGGTGGGCGAGTGCTGGTGGGAACAGAGTAATGGATGATGGTCTATCTGTGGGATCCCCCACATAGATTGTTTTCACCACCTCTGTGCCAGTGCTGAATCGTGAACTGGTTGTACCCATTGTACCCAAGAGGCGGGTACTGACGCCAAAAAAAACCCTGGCACACACTTATACATTGGTTTCCCAATGTATGGTATTGGTATTTGCATTGTATTGGTATGGTATTGGTATTTGCATTGCTCTTGACATGGGGTGGATTTCTCGAATCCGACCAAAATTAGCCTTCGGACCAAGTAAGTCCGAACGAAGTGCGACACAACAACTAACCAACAACGACGATTTCTCGAAACCCTCAGACCAATGTGGTCCGATGTAGGTACGAAGTAAGTGCGATGAAATTCCAACCAAGGAAGTTCAGACGCACGATGAAGTTTTCGGAAATGCTCGGAGTGTCTCGCCTCAGCTCGGGTGCATTTGTCGCAAAGCAGTGACGCTGTACCACACAGTGCCTGGCTGTCACATTCAGGCTATACATCTATCAAAGTCCACAAATCTTTGTCAACACAATCATGTCCCCGACTTCACCCCTCTTCAACTGCAGTTACCAAATGCGACATTACAATCCACCATTTATTATTTTTTACTTAGGCCTAGGTTTTGCATATAGGCTAATGTTTAATATTGTATGCTATAGCCTACCACTAATATGGAAACACGGTTGGTGGGTGAGTGGTTAGACTGTCGGAATTCCATACACGTTTGCCGTTTCCTTATCGGAGGCGTGAGTTCAAGCCCCGGTGAATATAGGCCTATATAATAACCACCCATCACATCTTTTTTCCAGAACGGCAAGCGAAGTCATTCTCACGCTCATGGGCAACGCAACACTTTCAACAGGTTATGGCCAGGCAGCTTGCAGTTAAATGCTGCTTGAAATGATAACTGAAATTACGCTTGAGAATTAATAAAACATATCAGAATGTTTATTTAATTTTCCAGTCTGCACGCAGTCTTTACGCGCAACGTAAGCGGGTGGAACTGCCATTATTGCCGTTGTACATAAAGACGCGCAGGAAGGGACCTATGGAAGGGCCCGTTAATGTCTGTAAACATGGCACATTCAAAGTCCTTCAACGTCGGAAAAGACCTGTTAACACAATCATATCCCCAAAATCCACCCCATTAAATGCAGTAACCAAATGTCGGTCTACACGTCACCATCAATGAAGAGCAATGGGCGGTGAATGGTAAGCGCGAAGGCATTTCCAGTGTGACAAGATTTCGATTCCCTCAGTAAGATAGGCCTACATTAAGCGCAGGTGCCTATTCCTCTGCGCAACTGTTTATCCAACCTCTGTGTGTGTGCCTTAAGTGGCCGATCCACGCGTGCTGTTGGGCGCGCTTGTGGAGCTCTGGCATCGGAGAGTCTTTGCCTCGCAGCCACGCACGCAGTCACATTAAGGCCAAGTCAAATTGCTTTTCACCTGTATTTTACAAAAACACAAAACGATGGCCCAATTCACACAAATAGAGAAAGAATTGTTTTCTGATCCCCCTGACTGCACTGCACTGCGTGCACCATGGGCCATGGCGCTATTTGGAGTGTGCACACTGCTGAAACAACATTTGCTTTAACAGTAGCCTATTGGCCGGCTGCTTGTGGGTCATTCCATGTCAATTCACACGATTCCCTAGATTCTCCCCAGGTGACCCTCTCCGATTAACCCGATATCTCACATACAGGTACCTTTTGATGTCAATTGAAAGAATACCAAGTATTAGCACCCTACGTCCAACGGTTGCGGAGATGAAGCCCTCCAAAGTTGGGGTGCCATGCCCACTTTTCAAGCCTGTGAATTGCATACAAAATTTACAAGCAGATTTTGACACCTCTGGTTTTAGTTTGAAGGAAGATACAGGCCTGAAAATCACCATGACCCCTCAATATGACCCTGTCTACCAGATGATGTACTTACAAATGGCATGCCTTGATTATTTTTGGCTATATTAAGCCTTAAAAACTGAATTAGTGAAACGGGTGTTGAAGAGTCTTGCCACTTTGGGGTTCCAGATCTTGGAAACTATGCATGCTTTGGGAGTTATAATTGATTTTCCATCATATTTGGGAACTGTACAGTGTATTCCAAAAAAAGTAGGGCGCTCAGACTTTAAAAGATAAAATAGGAGGGGCTCAAAAACAGCTTTGGGACAAAATGACCTTACGGTACCCTCTACTTCAGGCCTCAAATTAACCATGTGGGCACTTGATGACTGGAACGCCCTTTTAACCCCATGTACAGTAGCACTGTATCAAACTTTCAAGCTTGGAAAAACTTTGTTTTTCAAAGTTCTTCATATTAATCTTGGCCTTTAAAGTATATGTGTTTTTCTCTATATTGTATCACAGTGTCTGTTTTGTCTGCTGCCATCTGCTGGTCTAAAAAAGTAACAACAGCGTAATGTAAGAAAACAAATGGCGCTGGAAAATCTTGCCCATAATTAACCAATAAAGCACTGTAATTATTATACAGTATGTTGTTATATAGTTATGATTTTAACAAGCATGATGGATATTTCTAGTTTAAATAATTTCCCAAGTGTGACTGATTAATGCTCAATCATGATGCCAGTCCCAAGATGGCCTCACCCTGCACTACATTTCTACCAGACATGGGGGTGGGAGTGTCGTGATATGTAATCATGATTGAGCATTCTGCATAATGCTCGTTAAAATAATTATAATTCTAATAATTAATATATAGCAATATACTGTAGAATTAAAGTGCTTTATTGGTAGCCTAGCAAGTTTAACCCCTAGGGGCGTCTAGATTTCTCGGCTACTTTATTGGTAAATTATGGGCAAGACTTTCCAACCCCTTTTGTTTTCTTACATTACACTGTTGTTGCGTTTTTTGACCAGCAGATGGCAGCAGACAAACCAGACACTGTGATAAGACATAGAAAAAACATATACTTTGAAGGCCAAGATTAATATGAAGAACTTTGAAAAACAACGTTTTTCCAAGCTTAAATGTTTGATACAGTGCTACTGTACATGGGGTTAAAAGGGCGTTCCAGTCATCAAGTGCCCACATGGTTAATTTGAGGCCTGAAGTAGAGGGTACCGTAAGGTCATTTTGTCCCAAAGCTGTTTTTGAGTCCATCCTATTCCATCATTAAAAGGCTGAGTGCCCTACTTTTTTTGGAATACACTGTACAGTTCCCAAATATGATGGAAAATCAATTATAACTCCCAAAGCATACATAGTTTCCAAGATCTGGAACCCCAAAGTGGCAAGACTCTTCAACACCCGTTTCACTAATTCAGTTTTTAAGGCTTAATATAGCCATAAATAATCAAGGCATGCCATTTGTAAGTACATCATCTGGTAGACAGGGTCATATTGAGGGGCCATGGTGATTTTTAGGCCTGTATCTTCCTTCAAACTAAAACCAGAGGTGTCAAAATCTGCTTGTAAATTTTGTATGCAATTCACAGGCTTGAAAAGTGGGCATGGCACCCCAACTTTGGAGGGCTTCATCTCCGCAACCGTTAGACGTAGGGTGCTAATACTTGGTATTCTTTCAATTGACATCAAAAGGTACCTGTATGTGAGATATCGGCTAAATCGGAGAGGGTCATGTGGGGAAGGCGTGTGAATTGACATGGAATGACCCTTGTGACAGACTTGTATTACAATAGTAGAATTGAAATGAAACGAAGAATATGAATGCTATGACATAAGACCTAGTAACGCGAAGAAGTGTCCTATTCTTGTCATCACGCCCGCCTTTCCGAGTGCCTTTCCATTACGCACTATTTCAGGGCAGTTGCATAATGTCCATTTTTGAACTTGTTGTAGCCTACGATGTAGTTTGGAGTTCTTGTGGACTAAGGCATAGCCTACAATGCAAGGAATAGGCCTACAAGAAGGATCACCGCACACTGGTGCCTTTTAAAAATAACAGTGAACAGCGCATTTCGCAATGGCAACTTATAGGCTACATGTAGCCTATTTCCATGTAGCCATATGCTTGTTGGAGTTTAATCAAAATGTGCTATTGGCTTTGTTATGTGTGGAGATATGTGAGCAATTAAATAATCTGCATTCATGCGAGATGCTGCTTTTGGTGTGGGTTTAAATCCCGATGGTAATCAAACGGTTATTTTTTTGGCGCAGCTTTGATTGATCGGAGCTCGTGAAGCACGATAGTGGAACATATAATTTCCTACTATATTTGGACAATATTTTTATCCCCTATTTGAATATTGTGTTGGTGGGGTTTTTTTTTTCAGCCCTGTTCGTAACATGACTAGACATTTGGTGTAGTATGGGTCGGAGGCTTGTGCACTTTGTGGCAGTAATCGATCGATGTTGCTTGAACTCTGCCTGAACCCGCCCCAAACCACGAGCAAGAGTGACGTGCTTCCCAAAACAAAGGTGAACTAGCTAACCATGCTAGTCGTTCCAATTCCGACAGTAGTACTAACGAACAGCCCCTACTTCGTTTTGCAGGAACACCTGCGTCGTTCGCACCAACATCGGACGAACGACTAACTACATTACTTGTAAACATTGGTACTTTGTAAGTCCGAACGAAGTGTTCCAGAAACAGTTTTGTCGCAGCTGGGTCGTTAGTTGCTACATTAGTTAGCAACAAAGGTTTCGAGAACATTAGCCCTGACTAGTAGCAACGCCGAAGGTGTTGTGTCACTAGGAGGGCGTAGCCTGGCTAAGGAAGAACTGCACACCGATATAACCACCATACAAGCGCTGTCCTTGGTGCTGAAACCTAGGGCCATCAATAATGGGATCTGTTCGCCAGCCCATCTATAAATGAAATGGCGGGTAATGGTACCAAAAGCTAGCCCCAAATTTGCATCTTTGCATAATCTGTCCTAAAGTTGAAATCAGCACATTGACGCTGTCCATGGTGCTGAAACCTGTGGACATGCAGGCTGCCATCAGGGGTGTGTTTCTCGATAGTGTCGTTGCTAACCAAGTTAGCAATTTACTTGGTTGCAATGCAATTTCACTTTGGAAACCTAGTACGTTGCTAACTGGTTAACAACTATGCTTTTAGGAAACAGGATCCAGGTCCATCAATAATAATGTGATCAGATTAGGAGCACAGCCATCTCTGCAGAACAGGCCTCTAATGCCAAAGTTCGATCGGACCAAGCTCAGTTTCAGCACCAGTCTGGTCCAGTGGCACCAGAACCCACTATGAGGCCATGGCCCTGGTGGAAATGTGGTAACAGAGTGCAGTTGCAGCCGGCGCCGGTCAGAAACCACATCAGCCAATCAACATTCAATACAGCAGACATCACGCTTCAGTAACCCATGTCCTGCTCATGAATGCACCAGGGTAAGGCATGTACCATGCAGTAAATGAAACATGTTTACTTTACAAGATTAATAGCCAACACATTTAGGTGAATAGCAATATATTCTGCATTAATTAATTTCAACAGCTGGCACATTTACAACAACATATCTTTGGACATGCTTTGCATGTGCAAAGATTAGAGGTGCTCCGATTGCTCGGCTGCCGATCATGACCGGCCGATAATGGCCAAAAATAGCCTGATCGGTGATCGGAAAAACATGCCGATCAAAAAACCGATCGAGAGATATTAAATTCCTCACGCAACCATTTGCCTTTAGGCCTACACCTGGCGCTGCATGTAGGCGCTGGCTCTGCACAGCTGCAACTGCACCAAAAGAAGGCATCTTTGCTTGTCTTTAACTTTTCGCCATTCCCCCCTTCATTTCCACCATTCATAACCATATCTGCATCAACAATTATCTGATTTTCCGATCCATGCGCCGTTTACCTGACAATGTAATTTGCGATTGAGTACTCAGTGAGCCATTTTACGTTATAACCTGTGTAGTTGCTTCGGTCAGCACGCGACAACTTCACGTTGTCAGCACAAACATGTCAATTATTGTTTTCAAAGTTGTAATTGGCAGTCAGTCGATTAGTTTGATAGTCGCTGAAACACCAAACGGCGGCGACAGATGTGGTTAAAACTTGAGAGAGAGATTCAGAACGGTAGTGGAGCACTGCAACTGTGGATGGTGACAGAGAGGGGAGGGGCTCTCCTCACGAGGCTGCTCATTTAAAGCGACAGGTTGTTTTTTTCTCGTATGTGGAAGACTATTTGATGTAATGTTTCAGTTTCAATTCAATCTTAAATAGTTTAGTTATTCTATGCAATAACTTATATATTGATTAATACTGTAGACTGTATTACCAACACTAGTCTGAAATATAATAATAATAATAATAATAATAATAATGATAATAATAATAATGATGATGATGATGATAATAATAATAATAGCCTAATAATAGACATGTGCAAATTAAGATTGATTGGTTTATGGGCAGAAATGGTATTCAATAAGGATAATTAATAGGCTATTAAAAAAATAGGAAATCATTTTTGTGATCGGCAATGATCGGTAATCGGCAGATAAAGATTTTTGGTGATCGGTATCGGTGATCGGGCCAAAAAATGGTGATTGGAGCACCTCTAGCAAAGATATGTGCAATGTGATGAAGCTTTTTTTTCTGCCCTTGGATGCAATATCACCTCACCTCACGGTCCAGCTGTCAAGCAGTCAGCACAAAGCCAATAGAAATGAACACTGTCTATTGAAGTATTTCATTTCTCTCTCACAAGTCAAGTCATATTCAGTAATAGTGTCTGACATGTTCCTGGTATTATGTGCAACCCTGCTCTGTGGGTTGCTCTGCTATTCTACTTGTTTTTAGGGCTTTTCTTTTCTTGACATATTGGAGAAGCTGTTGTGATCGATGTAGTGTAATTTTTAGACGTTAGCCTCTTGCTCCTTAGACTCCTACACTATTGCTGTTGATGCTGTACTTGAGGTTCATATTATTTGTGGTGTTGTTGTTTTTGTTGTTGTGGTGATCATTTTTTGCTTGTTTCATGTCTGTGTGGCTTGCTGGCTTGCTGGTTCACTGCTGATGAAGTCCCGAGAGACTTAAGTCTCATCCCAGAAGCCCAGGCGAGGTGCATCGTGTTTGTGACACACAGGAAACTCAAGTCATTTATTTATCTATATATCGACTGGATTATTTATTTATGTATTTATTTGTGTATTCAGTGGCGGGGGCGGCTGGGGCGGGCGATGGCGTTTTTACCCATAAATCAATGGCGCCGGCCCACTCGGGTGTCTCGGCAGTCTGAACCTTAGAAGCCTTGAAACATGGCCTCTCTCTCGTTCCAGTACGCACACACGCACACACATGCGCGCGCACGCACACGCACACACACACGCGCACACACACACCACACACACACACACGCACACACACACCACACACACACACACACTACGCCAGCTCCTTCATCTAAAATGCATGAGACCATCTAATGTTCTGGTCTATTTCTGTATCTGATGCTCGTACACAAGTGGCTAGTGGAAAACAGGTGAAGGCCTGATGCACACTGCCATATTTGTGTGTATATATGCGTGCGTGTGTATATATGCGTGCGTGTGTATATATATGCCCGCGTGTGCGTGT
>NC_085880.1:41452909-41457909 GCF_034702125.1 Engraulis encrasicolus | reverse complement strand
TCAAGTATGCACGCACGCACATATTCTGAGTTGTTACACCAGCTGGTGGGTCTGTGTATGTGTGTGTGTGTGTGTGTGTGTGTGTGTGAGGATGAATTGAGGGGAGGGGCAGTTTTCAGTATGGGGAGGGAGGTTGCACTACAGAAGAACTCCCAAAGTCAAAGTCTGTACTGAAAATAAAAAAGAGAGAAAAAACCTCCAGCTCCTCTTGAAATCCCAACAAGTCACTTCAAAGAGCCTGAAGGGAGCGAGAGAAGAGAGTGCAAAGCAACGAAAGAAGATCCCTCCTCCTTTCTTCCTTTGCAAACCCACTCATCACTTATCCCTCTCCTCCCCTGTTCTCTTCATCCTTCTCTCTCTCTCTCTCTCTCTCTCTCTCTCTCTCTCTCTCTCTCTCTCTCTCTCTCTCTCTCTCTCTCTCTCTCTCTCCTCCTTTTATGCCCCATCAACTTTATAGTGAAAAATCGAGGCTTGTTTTTGTTGCGTTAGTTTGTTTCTGTCTAAACCGGAGGGAAAAAAGTAGTTCAACTGTTTTTCTCTCCCACCCTATATTTTTTCCCCTCTCGTCCTTACACAAAAACCTTAGCAGGGTTGTTGGACAGAATCTCACCGTGTCCATAGTAACCCGCCATTATGAGGGTGCCTTTATGCCACCCATCCCCCTTGCAATGCATTGTGGGAGCCTGTCTCCTGTGGCCGCCCCGTTGAGGTTTTGTTCTCTGATGAGGCCGTTTGGCCCCCGTTACACTTACAGCTATTGAACGCGTGTTGCAGTGATGGTACACCGTGGCTAACGCCAGTGTTGCCAGATAGGGTGGTTACCCGCCCAATTGGGCTGCTTGGGGTAGACGTTTGTGGGTAAAAATGGTCAAAAACGGCCATTGGGTGTGTTTTTCTGGCCATAAAAAACTACAATTTGATTGAAATTAGGTGGAATTTAGCCCATCCAGGCGGTGTTTGATCACCGTTTGGGCTGGAAATGGCCAGACAAATCTGGCAACATTAGCTACCGCCATTTTGTCTCAGTGGGGAAACTTTCCTCCTGCTTTCTTTCCGGAGAAAATTTCTAGTGATTTCAGCAAATGAGGCAAAGTAAACAACATATATCTTCTGCTTTCATGGACCAGACTGTCTTTGAGAGGACAATAACAGCACATTGATTCAGAAGGGTTTTTGTTTTGTATTTTTGGGTGTGTTTTTCCCAGCTTTTTGCTGAACTGGATGGTATGGTTTGTGAATATGTTTTTTTATTTCTTCTCTTGAGCGGTGTTGGTCTGTGTTTTGTTCCCCCAATTTTTCATCCTTTTGTCGTTTTTTTTTCCCATCTCGCCTTCCATTCTGTTGAGAGCCGGATAGCGAAACATTGCATTTGACCTTTGCAAAAACAATTTAGACGGCTCCAGCATCCTGCAGGGGAGAAAATGACTCCTGTGTCTGTCTGCTTGCTGTGTGTGTGTGTGTGTGTGTGTGTGTGTGCGTGTGTGTGTGTCTTTTTCTGGCGAGTTTGTGTGTGCTTGTGTTTGGAAAAGTCATTCGGTAACCTTAATAACAATGATTCCAACCCTTCCGCAGCATTTTCTGTGTGAGTGCGTATGCGTGTGTGCGTATGCGTGTGTGTGTGTGTGTGCGTGCGTGTGTGCGTGTGTGTGTGTGTGTGCGTGTGTGCGCGTGTGCGTGTGTGAGTGTGCATGTGTCTGCGTGCCTGTGTGTGTGTGCGTGTGTGTGTGCGCGTGTGTGTGTGTGTGTGTGTGTGTGTGTGTGTGTGTGTGTGTGTGTGTGTGTGTGTGTGTGTGTGTGTGTGTGTGTGTGTGTGTGTGTGTGTGTGTGTGTGTGCATGCTTGTGTGTGTGTGTGACTAAATGGGAGGCTGTAGTTTTGGCTATGAGCAATGACCACCTCCTGATTGCTTCTCAAACCCCCCACCCCAGGAGCCTTGTTGACACTGGGGGGCAATTTTGTTGTGGCCCCGTGTCAAGGGCCCCCATCCGTCATACAGAGCCCCCCCAGCCAGCCTCCACCCAGACAGGAGCCCCCCCAGCCAGCCTCCATCCAGACAGGCTGCTGTAGTGCAACTCCCATCACCATCACCATCACACCTGCTCACCAGGGCTTGACATTAACGATTTAACCACCTAGCCACATAGGCTTTTTACCAGGCACAGTGCCTTTAGTTTTGACAGGACAGTGGAGGAGAGACAGGAAATGAGTTTAGAGAGAGAGATGGGGAAGGGTCGGCAGACGACCCGGGACAGAATTGAACCCCGGTTGCCGGCTAAGTAAGTATTCCATCCTTGAGTGCACTAAAGAAGCGGAGGTGAGGATTAATTCTGCCAACCTGCCGTGTGTACCAAGGAGGCCTGTTGTCACAGTAACCAGCCTTGGACGATGGCTAAATCCTCTATTGTCCTCCAGAATCCCTCTGTGTTTACACTCTCCCTCTACCTTACGAAACTCAAGTCAATCATGAGTCACTTGCCTGCAATCCTCAGTAAGCCGCGGCTCAATTCACTGATGCAAGTCAAGTGAAGGAGGACGTCATTTACCTTTTTTGGATTCAACTGACAATGAAAAAGGAAAAAGCTAACAAGCACAGCTAACTTACCAGGGGTGTTGTCCTAGTGGGTCAAGGGCCACAACCGTGTTCCAAATGAGTCCTGTGACCAATGGTGAACAAATGTGACCAATGGTGATTTTCTGTGACTGATTGATGAGAAGAGGCGTGTTAAACCTACAAATGTTTTCTTTATTTTTTTTATTTATTCTAAAAAAAACAAATTCCTTTTTTTAAATGGTCAAATGGATTACATAGTAGAAAAACTTCACTCTCAAACTTATTGGCATTACTTATTTATTTGGACTGTGTGTCTACAGACAAGTTTCATCCTAAGCCATTGTCAGTTTGAGTTTCCCACGTACCTCCACATCTATTCTCTGAGGAAGGGACTCTGGAGCTTGTCATGTTGCTGCAGCTGTGTGTCGATCAGTGACGATGGTGACTGCTATGAAAGCTGGAACACTCTGGGCTTATATATAAATAATGTCTTTGTGTCAGAAGCACAAGGCAGAAAAAGTACATCCTCGACAGTCTTCACAGTCATGAACTGTGCGTATGAGTGCGTGCGACTGTGCGTGCGTGTGTCCGCGTGTGCAATCATCTCTCTCCTCTCTCTTTCAAACATGCATTGTCAACACTCTCAAGTCACATCTCTCAGAGAGCTAGCTGGATGAGTAGCAGCTAGGGCTAAGGGAGACAGAGATGGAAGAGGGCTGTGTTTGTGTGCGGTGGGGTGAGATTGCCTCCTTGAGTGCAAGAGAGATGGAAGAAGTGTGTGTGTGTGTATGCGAGTGAGAGAGCCAGAGAAAAAGCAGAGAAGCCATGATGAAGAAGAGGAAGAGTAGAATGTCCATATAGGAGACAGCAGACGAGTGGTATCAGCATCACTCCAGGAGTAGAGACAGATGAGAGGAGGAGGAGTGTGGAGGGATGGAGAGATGGAGGAGGAGGAGTGTGGGGGGATGAGAGATGGAGGGGAGAGGGACGTGTGAGGAGGGGAAAAAAATGGCCAGTAGCAAGCGAGCGATGGAGACTGATCGATACCGGCTGCCGAAAAGACTTGATGAGATGGACTGTTAGGTGCTCCAGCAGTAGCAGTAGAGGAGTGGGCTTAAGCACCCCAACCCCCATTAATCAGGCTCAACCTGCCCTGACTTATATGTTATGCTGGAGGGATAGAGGACTTTAAGGTGGGAGAGAGGCTTTAAGAACTGATCTGATGTCAGTTTTGTATGGAGCCAACTGCCAAGATGCCCCCAGCTGACTCAGGCGAAGGGGGAAGGACTTAAAGCGACACTGCTGTATTTTTGACATAGGACCCCATTTCCTAGTTAGTCAGAGTCTTGTAGACATGTGGAGATACTTTTTAAAAAATATTCCAAGCTGTCCTTGTAATTCCAGAGGTCAGTGGTGCTAGGTTTGGCACCACATTTGGTAGCCTCTCACTAAAGCGGTATTATACCCAGTCCACAAAGCGCACAACATTGACATCAATAACTATGCCAGACTCTTACTTTAAGCTCTTGTTTTGGAAGTATACCAATACTGTTGTTTATTTGGATGTTAGCAGAAAAAGCACAAACTCTGATTCAAAATAGTATTCTGCCATTGCACCTTTACAGCACATAGACAGCAACAAACTGAGGTACAATGTTCATGCCAGACTGTCAGCCTGTCTTTCACACCACACAGCCAATGGCCAGGTCTGTTTGAGGAAGATGCTGTCATGAGGCATTCCCTCATTTCTGCCTGTCAGAGTTTGCATGTCTCTGTCTGTCTTTGACTTGATGCTTCTTTTTTTTTTTGGTCTACGTATATCAAGTTGTCTGAACAACCTGTTTGAGTGCGTGTGTGTGTGTATTTGTGAATGTGTGAGTGTGAGTGTGAGGGGGTGTGAATGCGTGTGTGTGCGTGCATGCGTGCGGGTGTGTGTGTCTGTGTGTGCGTGATTTGAAAGGAGCTGTCCGTGGTGCTGTAGACTGCTAACCTCAACATCACCTTTTGTGCCGTTCCCCTGCTGTGAATGGTAGGATGTTTTTTTTTTTTACTTAAAAAAAAAAAAAAAAGCGCTACGCTCAGAAAGTCACAGTCTAGCAGCTCAGAAATTCAAAGAAATCCTACCTGGCTCATTTGCATATTGGGACTTGTCTGGCAGGGTGTATTTATGTGTGAATGGGGGCTCTGCTTCACTCTTCTTTATTGGGCTGGAGTCTTAACGTCCTCAGCCTGTAATTTGGTCTCCCCTGCTGTGCTGTGAGTCTCTGTCTCTTTTCTTCCAGTGTGGAATACAGCGAAAGACAGTCTTTGGTGTGTGTGTGTGTGTAAGAGAAAGAGATTGTGTATTTGTACTTGTATGGTGAATATGGACGTGTGTTTGAGAGTGGATTGCTGAATCTGGGGGAGGGCAGGAGCGAGGGCGGGTATTGTGTTGTGTTGTGTGAAGCCTC
>NC_085880.1:41410409-41442909 GCF_034702125.1 Engraulis encrasicolus | reverse complement strand
CTCTTTGACGTATCCATCCAGACTACATCGGCTTTATTATTCTCTTTCATTTTTGCTAATAAGGCATCTGCCACTTGTGTGCACGCTGCTCACTGCTCTCTCCCTCACACACAAACAAGCACAAACAAACACAACCATGCTGTTCCTCTTCCTCCTGTCTCTCTCTCTCTCTCTCTCTCTCTCTCTCTCTCTCTCTCTCTCTCTCTCCGTCTTCTTTCTGTCTGTCTCTCAAATTCTAATTTATTTTTTCTCTTTCACTCTGCCTTTCGGTCTCTCTCTCTCTCTCTCTCTCTCTCTCTCTCTTACACACGCATACACACGTGTCGCGTGCACACAAACACAAAGAGTAGCACTCACACACACAAGCCATCTCTGTGCAAAGTCGAAGGCTGACACACATTGTTGTGTTTGTTTTCTATTCCTCTATCTTCTATTCTCTCTCCTCTCTTCGCTTCCTCTATGCTATCCCCTTCTCCATTCTGCTGTGCCCGATAGGCCACAGCAGGCGTGAAGGGACATGTGTCTCTGCAGTACCTGTGTGTTCCTTTATGGAAGTTGAATGCTCGTTCTATATGTATACAGATGTAGTCAAGTATATGTTCACAGCGTGGTTAAAAGTGACTTCCATCACTAGTAGGTGCGTACCTGTGTCTTTGGCGTGTGCTAGAGAGAGAGAGAGAGAGAGAGAGAGAGAGAGAGAGAGAGAGAGACAGGAGATGGTCACTGCATGTGTCAAGTGGTAGATTGTGTGTGCAAGTGGAATTCTTTCCTTCTCTCTCAATCTCGGAGAGCGATATTCTTTGTGACATTTTAGGTTTTCGGTGTGTGTGTGTGTCAGTGAGCAATATTGTTTGTGACGTTTTAGGTTTTCTTCTGTGTTCGTGGGGCTGGGGTGGGGTGGTGGACATGTGCTTCATGTGTGGGAATGAGTCAGTGTGTGTCAAGGCATTCACATGTTGCATGCTTGCACACTTATGTGAGTAAGTGTTGAATTGAAGGCAGGGATTCCCCCATCCACATCCTCTCCTGTGGTCCCTGACTGACAAAGGCAGTGTGTTGTGTACAGCTTGCTGCATGCAGGCCCATGACAAAGGCAGTGTGTTGTGTACAGCTTGCTTCGTGTACTTATGTATATTAGACAACCATACACCTGCTCCTGTCCAGCTTGGAAACACAACATGCTCTCCTCTCAAGCTTGTCATGCAGTGTCATATGTCTTAAAGCGATACAGTACCATTTCTGGAAATGAGCTCATTGATTCAAGGCTTTTCTTTAACTGCTCAGTTAGATTTCATTTTTAAAAAGTCTATAAAGTCATTTTCTTTATAGACTTAAATGAAATCTAACTGAGCAGTTAGTCATTTTATGCATTGTGTCAATTTTTTTTCCATGTGTTGTCTGTGCCACCAGCTATATCTTGCTCTTTTCCCATCGATGCTGACTTGTGAACTTTATCTTCGGTTTCCTATGAGATAATTTAGAACAGCCTTCTCATTGCCTCTGTTCTTTTCATTCTGTCTCAGTGCGTTCATGTTTACTCATGTTTCTCTTCTCTTCTCTTCTCTTCTCCTCTCTTCTCCTCTCTTCTCCTCTCTTCTCTTCTCTTCTCTTCTCTTCTCTTCTCTTCTCTTCTCTTCTCTTCTCTTCTCTTCTCTTCTCTTCTCTTCTCTTCTCTTCTCTTCTCTTCTCTTCTCTTCTCTTCTCTTCTCTTGTACTCTACTCTCCTCTCTTTTTCTCTCCTCTCTCCACAGAAGCGTGAGGATCTCCAGACAGAGTCCAAGGCCAGCCCCAAGAAGAGTGCTGAGCCGGCCATCGACCTGCTGGGCCTGGGTGAGTACACTAGAGACTCTCCCCTTAATAATTCAGCAGTCAGCCAGCTGACACCACAAGAAGGCACCAGCACCAGCGCTACCAGACCCCTCTCTCCGTTCCTCATACCTCATACCCCTTACATAAAATTACTTTGCATTACACTTACCAGACGCTTTTGTACAAAGCAAAGTTATTTGGGTTCACGGTGTTGGTTACAGTCACCACCAACCGACACAACACCACAAGAAGCCCATCACCACCAAACCCCTCTCTCTACTCCCCTCATACCCCGCACCACCACCCCAACCACCACACACACACACACACACACACACACACACACACACACACATATACACGCACACGCGCACGCGCACACACACACACACACACACACACACACACACACACACACACACACACACACACACACACACACACATGCACTGGCACAAAGAAACCCAAACCCCCATGATGTGCCATGTGCATTGCCTCTCCATCCTGGTGGCCTGGTTGCTGCTGGCCCTGACCTTGGGGGGGCAGGCAGGGGGCAGGAAATGGGATCCGTCTGACGTCTGACGGGAGGCGATAGCACCAGTGACCTGGAGTAGGAAAGTGAAAGAGGAGAAGGGTAGAGCAGGAGAAGGTAGTGGAGGAGGAGAGGAGAAGGAGAAGAAGGAGGAGAGGAGGGGGAGATAGACAGAGAGTCAGAGGGAGAGATGGAGACAGATTGTAGAGCAATGAATTTCTAGAGCTCAAGGTTTTTCCATTCTATAATATCCCCACGACCCCACTTGATGATCTATAATGGCACACGACTCAATGTGTCCATGGCACAGTATTTGGAAAACACTGTTGCAGAAGACATGAAACATATGAGCCATGTCTGATGAGCAGAAATGGATTATGACTCAATGGGCTAGACAGCAAGAAAGGACCCCCCTTCATATATTTATATCTGTCTGTTTTTGTCTGTGTCTGTGTCTGTGTCTGTGAATGTGAATGTCTGCGTGTCTGTTTTTGTGTGTGTTTGTGTTGGAGAATGAAGGCTTGAGTTTTCATGAGCTGTCTCAGTAAAGTGGCTTAAATTTGGCATCATATCACAGTGTCCTGTCCACCCATCTTGGTGAAAATAAAACACATTTTATTCCTCTTCACACTACTAATGAGGCTCAGGTGTCAGAGATAGGTCTGCCATTTAGTCTGTCGCTTTTGACTGGCTGTTAAAAAGTTCTTGATGATTTTCTTTGAGTGTCTAAAAACAAATCTGGAAATTGTTGTTAAAATGTATTGCAGGCCTTGGATTACCATAGACTGAATATTTTCTGTCAAAATTGTTTGTATGAATTCAAGTGGTCCTAAAATCAATCTCTCATTGATTCG
Source organism: Engraulis encrasicolus (assembly GCF_034702125.1). Taxonomy (NCBI): domain Eukaryota; kingdom Metazoa; phylum Chordata; class Actinopteri; order Clupeiformes; family Engraulidae; genus Engraulis; species Engraulis encrasicolus. Next base: position 41,439,714 of record NC_085880.1, on the reverse strand, counting down.
TTGACTATTAAATAAATACAGGGGTTGGGCAAAATAACTGAGACACCTGTCATTTTAGTATGGGAAGCTTCCTCTTGCGTCCACAGTTAATACTGTTGGATGTGGTTCATCCTTCTTGGTGGTATGCAGACTTTACCTTGGATACTGTGGCTCTTGATACATCCCAAAGACTTGCTGTCTCTGTCAAAGATGCAACAGTTACACACACACACCAATAATTTCTCCTTTTTGAACTCTTACTAATGAATATTGGCCAACAGGCTGGTCCACTTGAGCCATGAAACCTCCCACACTAAAATGACAGGTGTCTCAGTTATTTTGTCCAACCCCTGTATTTTCTTTTGATTGTCCTCTTAGGTGTTCAAAAGGCATATGAAACTGTTCCCCAATCGCCAACACAACCAAATGCTCTATTCGCTTGTGTTGCCGTCTAGTTTTGTTGTCAATCATGTTGACATTCATGCTGTGCAGCCACTTGTTGACACAGCTGGGAAAAGGTGTTTTTATGGAGCTGTGGAAGTGAAAGAAAATGTAGTGAAAGAAAAAGTGTCCACAGCCTTTTCTACTCTGAGCTCAAGCTATGGGCAGCACATTTAACATGGCAGAGCAGAGCAGAGCAGAGCTGAAAGCCAACGAAGTAACAGTGAGAGGTTTTCTCCTGAATGTCACAGTCGGACTCCCCGAAGTCACTGTTGCATCACTTATCTGTGGGGAGCCTGTGCGTGCTTGCATGCCTGCGTGTCAGTGTGTGTGTGTGTCTGTCTTGATAGGTGTTTCTGTGTGTGTGTGTGTGTGTGTGTGTGTGTGTGTGTGTGTGAGTGCATGTCTCTGTCTCAGCAAGGTGTGCGCACACAGATTTGTCTTCGAACTTGTGTGTGTGCGTGCGTGCGAGTGGATATGTTTTATTCTGTGTACCGTATGTGTGTGCGCTCCTACGTGTGTGTGTATCGTATGTGTGTGTCTGTGGCCCTTGTTGAACTGTGACATTCAGCGGGAGGGAGCTCCGGATCTCTGGCTCTGCCCCCCAGGGGGGAGGCTCCCTTCAGGGGGGGCAGCTGTGAGACGCTCAGGCTGAGCTCCCTAACCTTTGAGTCAGCCGGCGGGGAGAGGCAACCTCCCCTAACCCGCACCAAGCACCACCACCTCCACCACAGAGAGGCAACCTCCCCTAACCCGCACCAACCACCACCACCGCCACCTCCACCAGCGTAGTCACGACCACCTCCTCCACCTCCACCTCCACCACAGCCAGCGGGGAGAGGCAACCTACCCTAACCCACATCAGCCACCACCACCACCTCCACCACCATCACAGTCACGACCACCAGCCCCATCACCTCCACTTCCACCCTCCCCAACCCTCACCACCACCTCCACCAGCAGCCAGCCCCACCACACTACTGTCACGACCCCCACCACACCACACCACACTACACTCTCACTGCACATCACTTCACTTCCTTTTCCTTTCTCCCTGCAGGGCACATGTGCACACTCTATTTCTTCCTGTCACTGTCTTTTTTCTTTCTCGTTCTGTGTCTTTTCTGTGCCCTTTACTCCCCTCAACCCCCCTCTCTGTCTGTCTCTCTCGCTCCATTTCTCTGTCACAGTCTGTCCCATCTCCCTCCATGTCTTTTAACCTCTCTCTGCCTCTCTGTGCCTCTCTTTCTCTATTTCTGTTCTTTATTTCTCTCTATCTCTCTCTCTCTCTCTCTCTCTCTCTCTCTCTCTCTCTCTCTCTCTCTCTCTCTCTCTCTCTCTCTCTCTCTCTCTCTCTCTCTCTCTTCTGGCTAACCTCTTTTGTGCCCTCCTCTTCCTCCTTGACTGGGGACCTCATTCTAAATAAGCCTCATTCTCAAATTCAATGTAATTAAATCCGGAGCGTGTAATGCCCACGATAAGGAACAGAAGCGCCAAGAAATTAACATTTCAATGTGTGAACGTACATGGAGTAAAATTTATATGAAATAATAAAAAAGATATGTATATAATACAGAAAAAACGCAGTATAGACTACAGGTGCCCTTTTAAAATACAATATTTTTCTGCCGTAGACAAAGAAAAGATCTGCTTGATCTTTCAGGTACTCTTCTAAGGTTTTCTAGGGTTTTCTTGGGACTTTAAAGTTCAAGGTTGGTGGGTGTAAAATAGTGTTTCTCAACGGTGACTCCACAGCCCCCCGGGGGCGTTGAGGAGGCCTATGGGGGCGTTGCCATTGGGGTGCATTAGTCCATTTCGTTTTCTAATATTAAGGGCGGGGTGCTTGACAGGCTTATAATTGGGCCCAGGGGGCGTTAGAAGGCTTGTGATGAGATCACGGGGGCGCTTGTTCAAAAAAAGGTTGAGAACCGCAGGTGTGAGATATGCGTAGAAGAGCGTCTGATCTCTTCTGATATTTCTTCTCAGCCTAGAAGAAAAATGTTGTCCAGCTCTCCACCTCTTCACCGCTCTCTCTTTCCCATCGAGACAGATACCATAACCATGTGATGTCTGTGCCAGCCGTGGCCTAGTGGTTAGGGAGGTGGTCTTTCAATCTGGGGGTTGTAGGTTCAAGTCCCACCTGACCTCTCCCTACACCTCCATTAGGGATGCAAACGATTAATCGATTAGTCGACTTTAATCGATCAATGCATGAATCGATTTAAAAACATTAATCACAATTAATCGCCAATTTAACTGAGGAGACCCAGGTGAAATGGGCATGAGAAGAGTGTGCGTGAAGAGGGATGTGAATAGTGGGAGCATTTAAATCACCCTTGGTATAAAGAATTTAAATGGAATTCATTTAAATGTAGCATTTTGTCTTACTCTTTGATTTACATTTTTAGATTTAGTAGGTTTTTTCGAGAAACATTGAGATTTCGGGGAAAAAACACTGCTTATCAATTAATCGAAAGTCGATTGATAAGGTAAATCAATCAACAATTAATTAATTAATCGATAATTTGCATCCCTACACCTCCATCCCATGGCTGAAGTGCGCTTGACCCCACATTGCTCCAGGGACTGTAACCAAAACCCTGAAAAATAAGTCGCTTTGGATTAAAAAGAGTCATCTAAGTTTAACGTAATAATGTCTGATTTTTGTTTTGTGTCAGTGTTTTCCTCAATGCCTGTATTCATCTCATATTGCTGGAAGCTGGAGGCGATGATGAGTGGAGCTTTTTTGGTACAGTATGATGACTAATCGTACTGTATGTTGCATTGCCAAAGCATAAGCAAGACATATTGGAAGAGACAAAAAGGAAAAAAAGCATATGAGCATTGAATCATCAATCAATTAGTCTGGCTCAAATAGTAACGGTCTCAGCCTTTTTCATCCTCACCTTTCTCTATCTTCTCCTCCTCCTCCTCCTCCCTATCCTCCCTATCCTCCTCTGTCGTCTTCTTATCCTCTTCCTCCTCCTCTCCTTTTCCTCCTCTTCTCCTCCTTCTCCTCCTCCTCTTCCTCCTCCTCTTTCTCATGTTCCTCCTCCTCTATCATCTTCTCCTCTTCCTCCTCCTCCTCTCTTCCTCTGTCTTCTTCTCCTCCTACTCATCTTCCTTCCTCCTCTCCTATCTTCCTCCACCTCTTTCTCCTCATCCTCCTCTATCTTCTTCCTCCTCCCCTATCTTCCTCTTCCTCATCACCATCCTCCTCCTCCTCCCCTTTCTTCCTCCTCATCCTCCTCTATCTTCTTCCTCCTCCCCTATCTTCCTCTTCCTCATCACCATCCTCCTCCTCCTCCCCTTTCTTCCTCCTACTCTCCTATCTTCCTCCTCCTCATCCCCAGTTCATCTGCGTCCAGCTGTGCACCAACACCCCATTCTTCTCCTCTCTGACTCTCTACCCCACCCATCCATCCATCCATCCATCCATCCATCCATCCATCCATCCATCCATCCATCCATCCATCAATTGCCCTGTTTATCTCCCAGCCATCTCTCTCTCTCTCTCTCTCTCTCTCTCTCTCTCTCTCTCTCTCTCTCTCTCTCTCTCTCTCTCTCTCTCCATCCCCTCTTATTTCCTCCATTCATTCCCTCTCATTATATCACCTGTTCCCTCATGTCCTTGGTGGTGACTAGTACGTATGTGTTGGTACAGAGCAGGATTTGTGTTTATGTCAAGAAGAGCAGCATCAGCTCTGACGAGGGGGAGAGAGATAGCAGTGGAGTCTGTCTATAGTCGCAGCGTCCAGCTATCGATCGTGAGGCCAATGTTGTCTTTGTCCCTTTAGATTCTTCCTTTCAGGCAGACTTTTATGCTTTAGGTCTATACGTGTCGGCGAGTTACAGAAGAGTGTGTATGTGTCTGTGTGTGCCTGTGTCTGTCTGAGCTACTGCTAGTGTCCACAGCAGACTTGTGTTGGTCTGTGAGTTTGTGTCTCAATGCTTGTTTGTGTGTGTTTGGTTAAAAGGCTAGTTCTGAAAGGTGTGTTGAAGTAGCCTCACTTCTGTCTTGGATGTTGTTTAGATGTCTGTTCTGCTACGTGTTTATAACAGAATGTTTTTTCTCCTCTATTGACATTCCTTCTACTTGTCCTCCACTGTCTTGTTTTATTCAGTTTGAAGTGGGTATTGGTACTCTGAGGTAACGTGCTAATCCCCCCCCCCCCCCCCCTCTCTCTCTCTCTATCTCTCCATCGTTCTCTCTCCACCAGATGCTCCAGCCTCCTCCTCAGTGAGTGCCGTAGGGGCTGCAGGCAGCGCTGCTCCCATTAGTGACGACCTGGACATCTTCGGGCCCATGGTGTCCAACCCCCTGCCCTCCACCACCAGCACAAACCAGGTACACACACACACACACACACACACACACACACACATACACACACACACACACCTCTCACTTACACACACACACACTCAAGCACACATACAGACCTCTTACACACACACAGACACACACAGACACACACAGACACACACACCTCTTGCACACACACACACGGAAACATACATACACAAACTCTCTCTCACACCCATTACGTACACTCTTACACTCATGCACGCATCTTGTTACCTCACCCGCGCGCACGCACGCACGCACACACACACACACACATTGTTCTCTCACACACACACACAGAGAGAGAGAGAGAGAGAGAGAGAGAGAGCGTGAGGGAGGGCGAGATGGAGATAGAGAGAGAGCTATAAAGTGAATGCAACAGAAGCAAGAGATGGAGAGAAAGGATGCAAGAAAGGAAGAGAGAGAGAGAGAGAGAGGAAGAGGAGTAGGGAGGTGATGAACAAACTCCAGAGGAGTGAAGGTTTGAGAACAATATCCACACGAGAACAAATAATATAGAGGAGCCGTGCCGATTCCAAGAATGAAAAAAGATCTCTTCCCCCGTGCTTTATATAAGTGTTCTCTCTTTCCTTCTCTGTCTTGAACATCTCTCTCTCTCTCTCTCTCTCTCTCTCTCTCTGTCTCTCTCTCCCTCATCTGTCTCTCTCTCTCTCTCTCTTCTCTCTCTCTCTCTCCTCTCTCCTCCTCTTCCTCGCTGGATTCAACTGCGGTCAGCAGGGGCCCTTGTCTTGGAACAACACACACACACACACACACACACACACACACACACACACACACACACACACACACACACACACTGACACATACACACACACACACGCACACTCCTACACAGTGCAATATATTTTCTCAATCTCCCACACATATAGTTTCTCCTCCACAGTATCTGCAGGATGCATGCCGTATAAAATGGTGAAACTAAATCCGAGTTTTTGTTTTCTTTTGTCTTGACCTCCATTGCCAGTGCCTGAAAGCACCTTTCTTTGAAATCATGCTCTCTCTCGAGTGGAGAGGAAACACTGGAAATGGAGCTTTAATTACCCCCCAGTTGGTTTTCATTTCCGTACGAAAGACTTAAATTATGGGTAACATCATCAGCCAAGTCCCCCCCCCCCCTTTTGTGTTTATGAAAATGATGGTAAATGCTGCCAACAACAAAAGGGAAATAAATGGTGAGACCACTTCACAAGGGGGTGTTCAGTTTGCCCGTAGTACATTTCTCAATGATTTGTAAACGGTAAGAAATGCATTTTTAAATAGCACCCTAAAGCAACTATGAGACACACACACACACACACACACTCACACACACACACACACACACACACACACACACACAATTGGCCTGCATACAATCAGTCTCCACCACATTGCATGTAGCCGGCATTCTCTTAGTGAATGCACTCAACACTTGCAATAAGGTCCAGAATAGCTGCTGCCTTGTTTTGGAAGGGAACAGGAACAGAACACTCTGCTTTGCTTTTGCGTGCCTACTCCCTGAGTCCCACTTCAGAGAAAGATGGAGAGAGAGGGAGAGAGAGAGAACAGAGAGAAGGATGGAGAGAGAGGGAGAGGCAAAAAGAACAGAGAAAGAGAGGGACTATGAGAAAGTGAGAGGCACCAATTTTCCCCAACCCCCCACTTAGCTTTCACTGTTTCTGCCCACTTCCTCTGTTTCCATCTGGACCAGGAGAGAGAGACACAGAGAGAGAGAAGGAAAGAAAGAAAATGAATAAAAAGACGGACGGAAGAGGGAGGGGTGAGGAGAGAGCAAAAAGGAATGTAGAGAAAGCTTGACCGAGATGGGAGAGACAAAGAAAGCAAAGGAATAAAAAGGGAGAGAGGGGAGGGGAGAGGGGTCTTTACCTGTCTGCCAGGCCTCTGTGTGTGGTACTGTAGCCCCTACAGAACAGCCTGGGAGCAGAGCCAGCCATGCCAACCTATCCTAGCCTATCCAGCCTAGCCTATTCTCTCTGTCTCTCTCTCTCGCTTTTGCTCTCTCTCTCTCTCTCTCTCTCTCCTCTCTCTCTCTCTCTCTCTCTCTCTCTCTCTCTCTCTCTCTCTCTCTCTCTCTCTCTCTCTCTCTCTCTCTCTACTCTCCATCCCTCCCGCTATCTTGTCTGTCTTTCCTTTTTACGCTCTTTGCCCCCCTCACACACACATGTTCTCTGTCTGTCTTTCTCTCTCAATCTCTCTCGTCACTTGTTCTTGTACTATCAACAATATCTTTCTTTCTCTCTCTCCCTCCCTCTCTCTCTCTCTCTCTCTCATCCTTTCTCTCTATCTCTCTCTCTCTCTCTCTCTCGGCCCAGTCCAACTGTTCCCAGGTCAGTGCTGGCCAAGCCCTCATCCTCCCCAGGACATGTGCTGTAGGCAGCTTTGAATGTTGGCAGGCTGCAATAGAGGATGCATTGCACCCAGGGCCCCTGACAGCTTTGGCTGGGCCCAGGACAAAAATCTCGGAATGGGCCCCCCTTCCTCCTGGATGTGGGGGGTTATTGATCCCTTTTTAAGACCAAGAAAGGCAACAGATCTAGAAATCATTAATTTAATGCAAATGTAGCGCATTTTCCCTCCCTCAAACCAACTTATTTTGAAAATAAAAATAGAACAATCAATTGCAACTTCATGAGGACCCAGTTCTGGGCCCCCCTCATCCCTGCGCCTGGGACAAGAGACCCGTTGGTCCCCCCCTGTCGGCGGGCCTGATTGCATCCATACAAACTGTTCTCAGAACAGCTGGGGATCTCTAGCCCGTCCTCCTGGTCCAAGGCCCAGTGATGCGCATGAGGGGAGGCGAGGCCGACTGTTTTCAGATCAGCGGTTAGTGGAGAGCTTGGCGCTCCAGGCTGCTCGATCAAAGGCTCTTTCATTAAGAGCTGTGGTCTCATGTGGGCCAGCAGAATTTTATGCAACGACAGACAGACGCACATGCACACACACCGAGACACACACACACACACACACACACCTACGCACGCACGCACGCTCACACACGCACACACGGACACACACACACAGACACAACACAACACAACACACACACACACACACACACACACACACACACACACACACACACACACACACACACACACACACACACACACACACACACACACACACACACACACACCACACACAGCCAGCCAGTCCCAACACGCGGGGCATCAAAGAGCAGTGGCTTTAGATGGAAAATGGGAGCAGTTAGAGGGATCCTCAGGAGATGAAACTCCTTAAACTGGATACTACAGTCCAGTCCTCAGGAGATGCCCTTAAACTGGATACTACAGTCCAGTACAGCAGCAGTCAGCCTTTTCCTTCAGAAGGGCCTTCTCCTTCAGCACTGGCCTGATGGACCAGACTCTTTCATCTCACTTCCTCCCCCGGGCCGTGCAGGGAGTCCAGCTATACTCTCCTTGGCCGTGCAGGGAGTCCAGCTATACTCTCCTTGGCCGTGCAGGGAGTCCAGCTATACTCTCCTTGGCCCTGCAGGGAGTCCAGCTATACTCTCCCTGGGCCTGCAGGGAGTCCAGCTATACTCTCCTTGGCCCTGCAGGGAGTCCAGCTATACTCTCCTTGGGCCCTGCAGGGAGTCCAGTCAGCTATACTCTCCCTGGGCGTGCGTTTACTGCCGGGGCCCGGGAGAGGGTGTATTATATTATATGCTTTCTCTGAACTCCAAGACACCCACCGAGCGACTCAGTCCATCCATCTGTTTAGCTGGTTTAAGTGAAAGCATTTGGTGGCAGGGTTGCCAGATGAGACTGATGATTTCCAGCCCAAAAAATGCTCAAAACCCGCCTGGAAGCACTAAATCCCAATGCACTTTTACCCATTTTTACCCGCAGACAGTCATCCTAAGCAGCCCAATTGGGCGGGAAACAGCCCAATCTGGCAACACTGTTTGGTGGGGCCAAGATGCATCCATTACCAGTCAGAGTTGCCTGATAAACAATATGCAATACTGAGGGACAGTAATAGAGAGTCACTACCCTTGCTCCTGGTAGAAAAGCAGTGCTGAGCTTGTACAGATATACATGGGTTTACAGTTTGTAAACAATCCCTGGCTGCGTGACCCTGGCTGCGCACTATTCAACCTCTGATTGGTGGAAACCGCTGGCAGTCAAAAACTCAGGTGGTTGGCTACTTATATCTTGCCCCTCCTCACAACACGAATGTTTACAAATAGAATACGTATGTAGGCCTATAGCTTGGGTGGTTTTCCTGTGCACTTTGTATCTGCACGTGGTGTATGCTATGATTACATCCTTGATTGTAAGTCTCTTTGGGTAAAAGCCTGCCAAATGTTATGTACGGTAATGTAATGTTATATAATGTATAATTGGTAAGATGTATTTTCCCATTAGAAACATACTGATTTGCTGACTGGCTAGCGACGCTGCTTTCGAGAAACTGGGTCCTGCTTGAGCCACTGTTGACTAGTCTGGGAACTCCAATACTGCAATCGTTCCTATCTGAAAGACTCACTTGTGATTAGGTCTTGTGGTAACCAGGCAAGCTGTTGACCAATGTCTATTTATTTGTATCTCTCTTAGCGCCATCTTCGCTACATGATTACTTTCGTTATCTTTTATTTAATCCTGTTGTTTTCCTTTGTCCCGTCTCCAACATGTGTTTATTCATTTGTTCCATCTGCATATCTCTCTTTCTTGTTCACTCATGCGCTCTCCCCTTTCTCTCTGTCTGCCTCTGTCTCTGTCTCTGTTTCTGTTTCCCTATCTCTGTTTCCCTATCCCTCTCTCTCTCTCTCTCTCTCTCTCTCTCTCTCTCTCTCTCTCTCTCTCTCTCTCTCTCTCTCTCTCTCTCTCTCTCTCTCTCTCTCTCTCTCGGCTACTGCGAAAGGGGGATTAGAGGAGGCATTCTCTGCATCTCTAAATGTGCCAATTATAGAAATGAGATTACATTTCCGCGTGTGCCGGGATTTGTGTTATCCCCAGATGTGTTGCAAACACACACATGCGCGTGCGCACACACACACACACACACACACACACACACACACACACACACACACACACACACACACACACACACACACACACACACACACACACACACACACACACACACAATTTTCTATCTTGGACAGTGTCTTTCTGGTTGGGTGAGATTCATTAAAAAAAAACAGTACAAATGCAAAACAGGAGAAGAGAAGAGAAGTGTTAGGGGGAGGTCCTTGAGATGCTCTGAGATCGAGAGGCTCTTGTGCCAGGCGAAACAAAAAAGTGTTTGGACTGCCTGTCGATTAAACATAATGAGCAAAACACCCAACAAGCAGCAGCACTAAAACAAGAGGAGACATGTTCGTTGTGTTGGTTGGCAAACAGAATGAGAGATAGACACAGGGGGTGTGAGCGGGCAGGTCTGGGGGGCAGTAGGAGGGGTCCTTGAGATTCTGTGGTCTTCGGGGGCTTCTGGGTCCTTGAGATTTTGTGGTAGCGTTTGAGGGTCTGGGGTGGGGGTGAGGGGGGGTCCTTGAGATTTTGTGGTAGCGTTTGAGGGTCTTGGGTGGGGTGGGGTGGTGGGGTCCTTTAGATTTTGCATGAGCGCTTGAGAGGTTACTGTGCCAGCCCAGTCTTGTTGCCATGGTAGGGTGAGTGGCCGTGATTGGTTGGCAGGCTAGCAGTGGCTAAGCCTAGTAGGCTGCTGCTACTGGAGCTGACTGGAGAGGCCTGGCCTGGACGAGCTGTGTGTGCGTGTGCGTGTGCGTGAGCGTGGAGAGAGTAAACTGAGAGAAGAGGCGTGTGTGTTAAAAGGGGAGGGGAGTCTTGATCCGTTCTGCAGGGACAGTCATGGAAAACGGCCCAAAACTTATCCTCTCCTCCCCTCCCCTCTCCTCTCTTTTCCTCTTCTCACCTCTCCTCTCCCCTCGTCCTGTGGCTTCTCCTATTGAGGTCTCTCTCTTCTCTTTCATGCACTCCCTCACTCTCACTCTCCTTTATTTTTTTTTCTCTGTCTGTCCTTTCAGTCCTCTCTACCCCCTCTCTTTTCCATCATTTTCTTTCTTTCTCATTATCTCAATGCTCTTTTAAATATTCTTCTTCTTCTTCTTCTTCTTCTTCTTCTTCTTTTCTCTATCCAATGTCCTCTTCTATCGTTTCATCTTCCCCATGCCACACACACACACACACACACACACACACACACACACACACACACACACACACACACACACACACACACACACACACACACACACACACACACATAATGGCTGTGACCCAGAGCAGTGTGTTGTGCAGGCTGTGCTGAGTGAGTGTTGGTTGGAGGTCCCCTGCAGTTCTGCTGATGCCAGTTGCTCTCTGATTGCAATATCCCAAAGCCCTGCCTCCTTCTCTTCTCTCCCTGTCTCTTTTACTTGCGCTCTCTCTCTCTCTCTCTCTCTCTCTCTCTCTATCTCTATCTCTATCTCTCTATCTCTATCTCTCTGTCTCTCTGTCTCTCTGTCTCTCTGTCTCTCTCTCTCTCTCTCTCTCTCTCTTTCTGTCTCTTGCACACTCTCTGACTCTCTCTCTCAGTCAATCGTTCTCTTTGCAACACATTTTCCCACACTTAAATACGCTATTATTTTCACATGCACGCAACAGCTCTTTCTTTCTCTCTCTGCCATTCTTCATTCTCTCTATTTCTCTCTCTCTCTCCTTCAGACACACACACCTTTGCGACCTCTTTCTAAAATGTTCTCTTTCCTTATCCTTTCTTTGTCTCCTTTTCTTTACCTTTTAATGGCGCTTTTCAATTCCCACTCTCCCTGTCTTTCCAACCCCCCCCCTCCCCCCCCCCCCCCCCCCCCCCCCACCCCCCCCCCCCCCCCCCCCCCCCCCCCCCTCCCTCCTTCCCTCTCTCTCTCTCTCCCTCTCGCTCCCTCCTCCTCCTCTCCCCCATGATTAGCTAGTTGGTTATTATGTGTCCAGAGTGGCGTGGTGTCCTAATGGTGGGATTCCCCACTCTGCTCTGCTCTGCTCTGCTTTTCTGCTTGGTTGGCTGGGATGAGTCGTGCTGCTGCAGGACTGACAATATATTATAAGGGCTTGGAGCTGCTTCCATCCAGGAGTCTGTGGGTGTTTCTCAAAGTGAAGTGTCCCAGCCTTGCTAGGACGAGTAACGACCATTTTTCGTGGATTCCACCNAATACTGACCAATAAATAGTTCTAAGTGTAATTAATAATAGGATACACCGTGGAAAAATGGACTTCGTTTGGTTAAAAGCAAAAGTTCACTAGAAGCGCATTGAAATTTGACAAGTCTAAATTTACACCTGCACTCTATTCCCTGCGTGTCTGGGTTTTTTTTTCTGCGCGTGAGGATAGGCACGCCTACCTAACCATCTGTAAAGCAATGGCAGCTGGCACGCCCTTCAATTATCTACTCCGAATTTATTCACCACTCACCTGCTCCAAGGCAAAAACTTGATTTCTCGCTCGTACCTACCATCCACCCCGATCACCCAGTATCTATATTATCTCGATCCTTTTATCCAGGATTCCGCCCTCATGCCTCCTCGGTTCTGCTCGCTCTCCCAATAACCGGCTTGTAGGTGTCTGCTCAGAGAGCAGAGAGCAGCGCGCACACACCATTCAGACATACATAGGCATTCACATTGGGAATCATTGTTAAGCATATGCATGCACACACACACACACGCTCGTCACTCTCGCTCCTACATTCGCACTTGCGCGAAGAGAGGAGGAAAAAAGCCTATGGATATCCGACGCCTGTGAAAATGGCTGTCAGGAGGGCTTTGCGTCTTCTTTCCCCTCTCTCTCCCTCTATTCCCCACACACATACACCCATTGGCACACACACATACGCACGCATGCACACACACACACACACACACACACACACACACACATTCACACACACAGACTCTGTCTCTCTCACTCTCACTCTCTCTGCCTTTCTCTGTCTCTCTCACTCTCTCTCTCTCTCTCTCTTTCGCTCTCTCTCTCTCACTCTCTCTCACATATATACGCGCACACACGCGCGCACACACACACACACACACACATTCACACATACCCAGTGAAATTTGAGGAGGAGCAGAGTAAACGGAGGAAGACACCACAAACTCACCAATGATTGGAGTCGACGTCTCAACCACTGGAGATATACACACTCTGTCGCACTCTATCCACTGGCGATACACACTCACACTCTATCCACTGGCGATACACACTCACACTCTATCCACTGGCGATATAGTCCTGGACCATCCATGTAGACCCGTTCGCAATTTTGAGTTGGGGGCGTTTCTCACTGGAATTGAGTTAGTGGGTTCCTAGACATTAAAAATCATGGAGGTGCTCGTCCACCATAGTGCCAGATTTTTCACAATATGGCCGCCGAATATGGCCGCCATCGCCTATGACAAAAACCTGTGTTTTTTACTTTTAAACTGTTTATACACATGCCATACATCAATGCTGACCAATTTTTGGAGAAGAAATCATTTCTGACAATTTCATGAGGAGAATGTGTGATTGTGACCTTAAAAGGTCATTGCCAAGGTCAAATTTGCTATTCTGAAGAATGTCAATAGACTTTCATTGTAAAAATGAGAAACAAATTCTCAATTATGGTATGAGGAGTTATTTGCTGATATTGCCATGATTATTTTGTGTCAGTATAGTGTCAGTATAGTCCTTAAAAGGTCAAGGTCAAGGTCATGTTCCAGGTCTTTTCCCTATTCTGAATAACTCGGCCATGTGCTTGCCTATTAGGTCATTGTTAAGAATAAGGAACAAGGTTATCTTTCACACACCGCGCTCTTCCGTCTTGTTGGTGCGTCTCTGAAGTAATCTAGTAGTAGGGAATGGATCGCACTCAACATAAGAATAAGGAACAGTCACTATAAATGTAAACCTAACATTTCCACACAGTCAGAGGACAGGACAGCACATGCACTGCAACAGTCAACACAGAGAGGAGCCCCCACTAGAAGAGGAGAAGTGTGTCAGAGATCACAAGAGTACACAACTTCACTGCCTCTTTCCAATGCTTGTGCATAAGATTCAACGCGGAATAAGGCGAACACCATTGCATATGATGCTTCTCACACAGCAAAAGCCTTCACATCAAGAACCTTCTCGCAACTTTTCACAGGATTGGTTCATGTTCAAGCTACTAGACAATCAGATCTGACCAGTTTTCTTGCTAGCTATGTTGTGGAATGCTCGAAAAACCGACAGAAAACCATACCTAGCACTTACAAGGGAGGATTATACATCCATTATACATGGGGGCATCTGTGGCCTAGTGGTTAGAGAGTTGGTCTTTCAATCTAGGGGTTGCAGGTTCGAATCCCCCCTGACCTCTCCCTACATCTCCATCCATGGCTGAAGTGCCCTTGAGCAAGGCACCTAACCCCACATTGCTCCAGGGACTGTAACCAATACCCTGAAAAATAATAACTGTAAGTCGCTTTGAATAAATGAAAGCGTCAGCTAAGTGTAATGTAATATACATTGGCAGGCATCCAGCTCTGATTATGCTGACAAATCATCACTTTCTGGTACCAAGGGTTCACACTATGCAGCCTTATTACTGTTTCCAGATGCCTCAGTGAACAGACACCTTCAAAAGTCTCCAGTGTCGGGCACAGAATTAGGCCAAGCTGATGATATACTGCAGAGGAATTTACCATGCCAAGAGGTACCTGATCATGCAAAGCCAGTGGTTCGACCTGCCCTACCACCAGACATGCTGCTGCATCCTGAAAACAAACAAGCAACATTACTGCATGTTGCCACTGCAAAAGGTTTATCAGGAAAGCATGAATTCTTGATCAGCCTGATTCGCTCTGGTGTGTCAGGAGGAGACCTTTTGATGCAGGCTGCTGTACACACACTTGTCTCATCTGCTGTTGTGCCAATGATGCGTGCTGGCTTCCTTCCTATAATACCAAGACCCATTACTGAGTGTGCCACTGTCAGACACTGCCTATCCAACTTCCAGTGTTCGCAGGCAGATGATCCAGGCATCAATGGCAATTTGGTGTGATGAAACCTACATGAGACGGAGCACTTCAAGGATCTCTTCCACTGTATTGGCCCTTTCCATTGGACGCATGTTATTCTCAGATATCAGGGAAAATTGCCTCGAGGTTCTGGCCTAGATAATGCATTGATGCATGTCTCTCCAGTGGGAGGTATTCTGGACTCACAAGGACAAGGCAGACTGTCCAGTGCTTGCACAGGTACATGCATTGCACACTTCACTGGCTTCAAATTAACGTTGCCCAGGAATTGAGTTTGAGGCCTTGACTGAGCAAGTGGAGAGCTTGAATCAAGACAAGTCAGAGCTCTGCCAATTCTTTGAAGTTTGGCAGCCATCATTAAAAATGCTGTTGTCTCTGAAAGAGAAGGAAAATAAATCAATATGAGGCTACCATAACGTCCTATGCCAATCTTTGCAGAATGTAACTGCAGTAGCCTCTTACTGCTGTGCAAGGTGACATAAAGGTTTCTCAGCATTCAGAGAGTATGCAAGGGTCATGGAGGACAGTTTGTAGTAGGAGCCACTCGCAATGTTAATGTTGCAGCAAAATTTGAGTTCTTTCCATCAGATTAGAATGATCACTGATGTCCTCAACTTTCTCACCAACAACACCACTTTGAAGCGGACAGAATACCACCTCCAACATGCACTGAGCACCGCTCCGTGCCTTACATTCAACCGAAATGTGTAATTGTTGCTAGACTTTGTGGTGGATCCGTAGAATCCATACTCATTGACCGCTAATGCGCCCGTTCCACTGCACAATCTGCTCAGCAACCAGGTTGTTAACAGGAGTGTTGCACCTCGCCTGCGCAACCGTCTCCAAAGCTTGTTTTCAGCTTATACTGGCAGGATAGGTTAGTTCTCAAGAACATAAGATAAGTGGAACTGTTTCAAAAAGGAATCTTCTGCAGTACAAAGATCAGCCATAGAAGACACTAGCAATCATTGTAAAGGAGCAGAAGTTGGTCTCATCTAAAGACATAGCTGAGGCACATAGGAGGATGGACATTGCTGAGGAACGGGGCATGAGTATTCAGCAGATCTCATGATGTCCTTTCAGCATCACCCCTGTTAGATGGTGACCTTCTGTTGGTTGTTAACAAGTCAAAGCTTGTCAGTGAAATTGAGCCTCACCTTAATCTCACCCAATGAAGCTCTGAGTCTACTTATTGCCCTCATGTTCGGGTAGACTTCATGTCAAAGATCCGTCCGATCCTAATTTAGGTGCTGTCATCATTGCCATCATCAACTCAGCAGTATCCCTCTGCTGACATCCAGAGCTCATCCATCTTGTGACTCCTACATTGAGATGTCATTGAAGGAAGGTGACCGCATGCTGTGTACCAACTCAACAACAGCCGTTGACATCATTGGCGTGAACGGACTAACACCCATTCCTCACCAACTTGATAAGTTCCGGGCCTCTGTGGAGAACAAGTGAAATCTCCAATTGTTAGTTCCAGACATGATTTATCATCAAACCAGAGGCAATACTACAGCCCTGTTGTTCTTGATGATGAGGTGCTACCAGCAAAGTCAGCTGATGGTGAAGAGATTCCAGAACTCTTGAACTGTGTTGATGAGGCTTAGGCCAGGTTGATGGTGCATGTTGAGTGGGCTGTTTGTGTGAAGCAGTGCAGAAAAGTTGTTATAGACTCAAATGATACAGACACATTTGCATTACTTCTCCACTACAGCCCATATTTCCAGGAACTTGGTATGCAGGAGATTTACCAGCAGTATGGCACTGGCTAGATGCGGAGAATGCTTCCCCTCCATCAATTAGTCTCTCATCTTGGACCATCACTGACAAAAACTGTGATCAAAGAACATATCCTGTAAGGAGATGATTGCATGAGTAGGGGGGTTGCATGAGGTTGGGACTAAACATGCAGCCATGGTTTCTGATCCAGTCCAGTACTTGCTATCTTTGGAGAGGCCAAAATATTGACCGAGCAAGATGCAACATTGGCTGGGAAGTACTTGGTGCGTGTCTGGGCTGGGGCCAGATCAACCACAACAGCTGTAATATTTGATAATCACAGAGTATAAATGTACAGCATTGGTGATGGAATCAATGCACTTCCTCCCATCAATAGTGCTATAAGAGGGCACATTCACAGAGGGGCATTTCTAGTTCATAGAGTCTGCAACATACTTACTTCTCCTCTAGTGGGGGCTCCTCTCTGTGTTGACTGTTGCAGTGCATGTGCTGTCCTGTCCTCTGACTGTGTGGAAATGTTAGGTTTACATTTATAGTGGCTGTTCCTTATTCTTAATAATGACCTAATAGGCAAGCACATGGCCGAGTTCTTCAGAATAGGGAAAAGACCTGGAACATGACCTTGACCTTGACCTTTTAAGGACTATACTGACACTATACTGACACAAAATAATCATGGCAATATCAGCAAATAACTCCTCATACCATAATTGAGAATTTCTCATTTTTACAATGAAAGTCTATTGACATTCTTCAGAATATCAAATTTGACCTTGGCAATGACCTTTTAAGGTCACAATCACACATTCTCCTCATGAAATTGTCAGAAATGATTTCCTCTCCTAAAATTGGTCAGAATTGATGTATGGCATGTGTATAAACAGTTTAAAAGTAAAAAACACAGGTTTTTGTCATAGGCGATGGCAGCCATATTCGGCGGCCATATTGTGAAAAATCTGGCACTATGGTGGACAAGCACCTCCGTGATTTTTAATGTCTAGGAACCCAGTAACTCAATTCCAGTGAGAAACGCCCCCAACTCAAAATTGCGAACGGGTCTACATGGCTGGTCCAGGACTAATTACACACACACGCTATCCACTGGTGATACACACACTCACACTCTATCCACTGGCGATATACACACTCCATCACACACACACTCTATCCACTGGCGATACACACTCACACTCTATCCACTGGCGATACACACTCACACTCTATCCACTGGCGATACACACTCACACTCTATCCACTGGCGATATACACACTCCATCACACTCACACACTATCCTCATGGTGGCACTGGTTTGTATGAATTTGTGCGTGCGTGTGCGCGTCCGTGCATGTGTGTGTGTGTGATGGAGAGGAAAGAGGCGTTTAGAGGTTTTGAGATTGGAAAATGGAGAATTGGATTTCTGTGTGCTTGTTCTCCCGCGATCTTTCTTTCCACTGTGTGGGTGTGCATGCATGAGAGAGAGAGAGAGAGAGAGAGAGAGAGAGAGAGAGAGCAAGAGCATGAGGGCGTGGGAGAGTGCATGAGTAAAAGGTGAAGGTGTGTGTGCGTGCGCGTGCGCGTGCCTGTGTGTGTGTCTGCTTTGAGCCCCAGGTTAGCAACATCACCGTATGCCACTGCAGCAGGTCGCAGATAACACACAAACTCCTGTTATACAGCCAAAGGGCACACACGCACAAACAACAACATGAATGTGCACGTGCATCAACTCTTCTCACCTTCAGACCTGTTGCCCTGTTGCCCTCTCCGTCGCCCCCATCTCATCTCTCTCTCTCTCTCTCTCTCTCTCTCTCTCTCTCTCTCTCTCTCTCTCTCTCTCTCTCTCTCTCTCTCTCTCTCTCTCTCTCTCTCTCTCTCTTTCTCTCTTCTTTCTCTCTAGACAGGGCTGTGTTGCTCTCTGGTGTGGTTGGAGACTAGCTCCAGTCTGCTCAGAGAAAAGAGAAAAGACACTCTGCTCCAGTTCACATCAACCTGCTGCATACTCACAGTCGACCGCAGAGCTGTCAGATCCATCACTGCCCCTGGGCTACCAGGAGCCAGACACACACACACACACACACACACACACACACACACACACACACACACACACACACACACACACACACACACACACACACACACACACACACACACACACACACACACACACACACACACACACACACAGGCGATTCTAGGGTCAGGTGGGGCCCCAAGCGAAAATGCAAAAGAATGAACATTTGAACAAAATCACCTCTACTGTAGTACAGTATGGGCTATTCGCTATCTAGGGGCTTGGGGGCCCCAAGCGGCTGCCTTGCCTGGTGGCAAGATGCACCTCTTGACACACACATGCCATCCTGACACCCCCCCCCTCCCCCCTAAATAAGTATTAGGTTTTTTATATCTGTTGTAGATTTTGCAGTTTTGCTGTAACTGCAGGAACAAATTTGGAAACAAAATCATCTGAAGAAGTCCCATTTTCCACCATCTATAACAGCCTTTGTTTTTTTTGCTGTTGTTTTCCCCCCTCTCGTATCTTTTGTAATGTTAATCACGTAGATGAAAGGGGAGTGAAAAGAGAGATGGAAAGAGAGCACTTGAGAGCGGAAGAGGAGACTCTGAGGTGAGACCTGAAGTCTGACTACTAGCTTACAGTGTAGCAGCTGACAGACAGGACACAGGCTAGATATGGCCTAGGGCCCCCACCTGCCAAGAGGGCCCCATAGACATGGATAGATATGGCTGCAGCCTAGGGCCCCCACCTGCCAGGAGGGCCCCATAGACAGGGCTAGATATGGCTGCAGCCTAGGGCCCCCACCTGCCAGGGGCCCCATAGACAGGGCTAGACAGGCTAGATATGGCTGCAGCCTAGGGCCCCCACCTGCCAGGGGCCCCCATAGACAGGGTGGCTGCAGCCTAGGGGCCCCTACCTGCCAGGGGGGCCTGATTGGCCAAAAGAAAAAAAAAAGTAGAATTCTAACAAGATGCGATCTTGAAAATTCACATTCAAATTGATTTGCTTAGTACAGTGTTTAGTACGGTTTTAAATCCTGTCAAAACTCCTCTCCACGGTTTACAGACATGATATCCTTAATTCCTAGCTCATAATTATGACACTATGAACTATGTTTGTCGTGCCCGGAACATCTTAGTCTGGTCCTGTTGACAGACTAGAGCAGCTACAAAAGGGGCCTGGGGATATTTAAGGAGCGTTTATGCATATTTGAAGAGATGGCCGACTGGTACTTGGCAGCACTGGGGCTCATCGTTTGTCTTCGACTGAAATGGCCTTAATTGCTCCAACTCCCTTGTGTGCGTGTCTGTGTGTGTGTGTGCGTGTGCGTCTGTGTATGTACGTGTGTCTGTGTGTGTCTGTGTATGTATGTGTGTGTCTGTGTGCGTCTGTGTGTGTTTCTAGTGTGCTTACATGCGTTTGTAGTGTGTGTGCTTGCGTGCGTGCGTGTGTGTGCATGTACTATCTATATGCATACCCATGCATGTGCATCTGTTCATGTAGGCACACACCATTACATTACCTAGCATTATGAAAAAAATAATATATTTCATGAAATGTTCTGTTCTGCTCTTAACGAATCATTGCACCATGTTTGTTTGATTTGAGCATTAGAGCTTTTTGTTTTCGTTTTAGAAGCATAATCCATAATCACAAACTTAATCCATAATCGCAAACTTCACATCACAATCCAAACAGCAGGTGTAAAAGATAAACTGTCTGTGCGCGTGTGTGTGCATGTGCATGTATGTGTTTGCGTTTGTGTGTGTGCGCGTGCGTGCGTGCGTGCGTACCTGTGTGTGTGTGCGTGTGCGTGCCTGCATCCAGTGCAACAGGACGACTAAATTGGCATGTTGACCTCAACCCTCTCTGGGGTTCAAAGGTCATTGGAAGCCCGTGGAGATATTGATCCACATGGAGACATCGATCCTCCTCCTTGGCCTGCACCTTATTACGTCAGCCCAGTAGTGTGTGTGTGTGTGTGTGTGTGTGTGTCTGTGTGTGTTTGTGTGTGTCTGTGTGTGTGTGTGTGTGTGTGTGTGTGTGTGTGTGTGTGTGTGTGTGTGTGTGTGTGTGTGTGTGTGTGTGTGTGTGTGTGTGTGTGTGTGTGTGTTTGTGTGTGTGTGTGTGTGTCCTGGCTTTGCAACAACTGTCACCCAAATCCCATGTGTGTTTGTGTGTGTGTCCTGGCTTGTGGGCAACGATGTCACCTCTATCTCGTGTGTGTGTGTGTGTGTGTGTGTGCGCGCGTGTGTGTGTGTCCCCTCCGTTCTCTGCTGCACTTGTCCCCATCCCCAGTCCTGGTGTCGCTGCCCTGCCTTCCCGCCCCTGTGGCCTGACAGAACGGGGCTGTTGATGACAAACACCGGCCTAGATGCTGCTTAGGTCACTTCCCCATTCATATTGAAAAGGGGACGTGTGTGTCTGTGCCTGTGTGTGTGTGTCTGTATGTGTCTCTGTGTGTGTGTGTGTGTGTTTGTGTTTGCGTGTGTGTGTGTGTGTGTGTGTGTGTGTGTGTGTGTGTGTGTGTGTGGGAGAGAGTTTTTGTGGCTTCTCAGAGATTGTGTGTGTGTGTGTGTGTGTGTGTGTGTGTGTGTGTGTGTGTGTGTGCGCTTGCGTGCATGGGTGATTATGCCTCAGTTTGCATAATAAAGTAGACGCCTTGAATATTCATGACGTGTGTATTCGAAGAAACAGCTGTAATATTCATATTGTGTGTTGACGTGTGTGAGTGTGGTAATGTGAGCGGTTTGTCGTGTGGTTTCATGTGGTTTCATCTGAGCTTCGTACCGTATGTGTCACATGCAATTACGGCTGCTGTAGAACGATAAGCGCATGTAGAAAGAAATGCCTGTTTTTCAAATGTAAGAATACACACACACACACACAGACACAGACACACACACACACACACACACACAGGCGGACGGACGGATACACACGCACAGACACACTCTCACACAAACGCACGGACGACACACGCACACACACGTGTCCATATCTGAAGATACAGTATATGTGAAATTTCTTTAACCATATCTGGATTTCGTTCCACTGATCCCATCAGCACTGCTTATAGGCGACAGCAGTGGCGTAACAATAGCAGGTGCAGCAGGTGCCGTCGCACTGGGGCCCGCGACCATTGAGGGGCCCGCGAACGGGCCCTCCGAAATGGTTCGCGGGCCCATTCTGTATACTCGTTGATTGAGAGTCGAAGAATGGATACACAACGTAACCACTATGCTTTCATACCATGTCCAGACACTATTTATAGACCGTGGTAGACTCCCACAAGACGGTGGGAATTTAGAGCATCAAATCAATTGCAAATGGGCACTTTTAGTTACTATATTGCTACAGGTCATTACATGGGCAGTCAAATTATTCAGACAAATGTTTCAAATAGCAATAAAGGTAACACATGAAGGCTATATTTGTGCATTTTAATTTTTACATTGCTGCCAGGAATTGTGGTATAAATATTTTCTTACACTATCATTGGCTGTATGTAAACAGGGAGCGCGAGTCGCCAGTGGTAACGTTCTGTTTGCGCCAGTAATTAGGAATAACTCACAGCCGAGAGAGTGTGGGTAGTCGGCACAACTTTACTGAAGGAAAGAACTCGCGGGAGAATACACACAGGAAGAGCGCCTGGGCGCGCATGCGCCAAAGTACAACAATAATACCAGGCAGTAGACTGGCGTGACCACCTTTCTTCCCCACACCCACCCCCCCAAACAGGGAAAACATAGTAGAGCAATCTAGCAATACACAGATATCATCAGAACGCATAAGCAACAATGTGGAACACATAAATGCAGTGATAAACACACAACAGGACATTATGCAAAAAGGATACATGAGGAGTCCATCATTAGTCCAACACATAGTCACTGAGATGGGATGGCTGGCGACGCAGCCTGGTGCCACGCCGGGGTGGGGAGTTCGCGCCGTCAGGGGTAGTGCAGGAGGACTCCGGGTCCTCTGGCGGGTCGCCTGGCACGGCAGCGGCAGGTACCGATGCGATCTCCAGGGGAATGGCAGGTGTTGGGGGAGGTACCACCTGGGGCACCTTCAGGAATGGAGGGCAGTCCTCCTCAGAAGCGTCGTCATCCCCAGAGGGACGGTTGATGTCCAGGGTGGAGACTGGGACCTTGTAGCATTCCGTCAACTTGACCCGATAGGTAAAGTCCCTGAGTTGCGAGCCTGCAAACTTGCGCAGGCCACACCAGAGACCTTCGACAGACACGACCAGGTATCTGTCACGGCTGCATGTCTTGTTCCGGTCAGTGTGGAGGTAGACAAGGTCACCCACCTCAAGCAACGAGGGGGATAGAGTCTTACCCCGAGGGGCCTTGGACTTCTCGCTGTGAGCATGGTTCCTCACCCTTTCTTCATGCTGTGTACGTATGAGTTCTTCATCGGCAAGGGGCAGCTGGGTGGAGGTGAACTGGTCTCTCTGAGTCCACATCTCCCGGGCAGACAGGCCACGGGATCGCAGTCTGGAATTGAGGCAGGCAGTCGCCACTGCCAGGAGCCTCGGCGATATGGGACCGCCTCGAGGCTGCTGTCGCAGCAATTCCTCACCTAACTCTTGTACGGCCTTTTCTGCGACAGGGTTCTTGTTCAGGTTCTTCGCCCGCCCCAGCTCCAGTGAGATTCTATGCTGGGCGAGGAGTGGGTCAGAAGCCAGGGCCTTGAAAGCAGGGGCCGGGTCGGTCCGTATGACAGCGAATGGACCGTCGAGGGGCCGTAGTTCTATGCAAAGCCTGATGAGTCCATCTCGCAGGGTCTGGCTACCCTCGTCGTCCACCAGCATCGAGACAGTGTAGGATGTCACACACTCTCGTACCACCAGCACCAGTTGCCGTGCACGTTTCATGACATCAGCAGCAAAGGCGGCACCTACTGTAGCTGGGGGCGCAGATGACGACTGTTCGTTGACGACTTGGGGTGTATGACGGAGGGCCACACACGGATGACAGCCATCTGTGGCCCGGTGCACGGCTTTATCAAGGTCAAGGGCAAAGAAGTACCTGTCAAGTGTTTTTCTTAGCTGGTTGGCGGTGGGGTGGCTGAGCTGTAAGTGCAATGCAGTCACGAGGCCATCCAGGACCTGTCTGGGAACAATGATGCACTCCCGGCACGGAGAGAGGGGTTCTTCACGTTTTACGATTAGTAGTAGGCCGTCCCCAGCTATCGATGCCACGCTGAGGTACCTTTTGACATCCCTGACGTCCGTCATTTTCTTAGATGGTCGGGTCCCCTGGGTAAGATGGGCATGGGTACGGCGTAAATCAGGGCATTCGGACTGGAGGGATCGCCACGCCGTTCTGCTTGTGAACGGCAGTCTCGCACGACCTGCCAGAATGTCATCAGTGGACAGCAGTCTGACGACTGAATCCTGGGTGCGCTGCACAAAGGTGCACACCTGGCATGCCATGTCCGTACAGTCAGGAGGGTTACGGCTAGCGAAGTCGGACGGAAGGATCGCTGCGCCAGCTACATGCCGTATTGACACTTGGAATCTGCACGCCGTGGAGAGGAACGTAGAGACACGGGGACTAGCAGAAAACTCGCCCCTGCATAGTTTTTCGTAGGCCTGAACGCACGGCTTGCTGTCTGTGAGGAGGCATGCCTTAGTTGTCGACTGAATAATGTAGGGGCCATAATGTTTGACGGCTGCTGCGATAGCGAGAGCCTCCACCTCACAGGGCAGCCATGTTAGCTGGTGGGCACGTAACTTGGCACTAAAGAAACCAGCCAAAGCAAGCTTGTCGTTGCGCATCACATATAGTGTGGCAGCAATGCCAGGTCTCCTGACAGCACCATCAGTGACGATCCACAGTTGGTCATCCGGGCGTGGTAGGATGACCGAACGACTGGAGGAGAGGCACTCTTTCACTCTATTAAAGGCACAGTGCAACTCTTCAGTCCACGCAATGTTGTCTTGCGAAGTCTTCCCTGCTATGGCGTCGTCCAAGGGGGCAAGGAGGGCAGAGCAATGTTTGATGACGCGGGCCATTACCTTGACTGCTCCAATGAACGATCTCATACCTCCCACTGATTTTGGCGGCTCACATGCAGCCAGGGTAGACACGCGGTGGGGGCTAGGCCTAAGTGTGCCCTGGGTCCACACCCACCCAAGGACGGTAGTGGAGTGTGGGTTGATGACCGTCTTAGATGCGGAGAGGCGCAGGTTGCATCGACGCAGAGCATGTAGGACACGGGTCCAGTTGTCGAACAGCTCCTCAGGTGAGTTGCCCCCGCAATACAGGTCATCGGCAAGCTTTGCCACGACGCCCGCCTGTAGCAGATCACCCAACACGCGGCACATTAGTTCCTCGAGTGCAGTCTCTGAACCGGGCATGCCCATAGCCGAACGTGCATAGACGCGAACTCCGCGAAAGGGGGTGACCACGCCACAATACTTCATGGAGTCGCGTGACAGTGGTATTTGGTAGAATGCGTTCGTCAAGTCTGTGGCTATGAGGTGTCTCCATTGGGCAACTTGGCGTAGGGTGCTGTCGACATCGGGCATGAGGGATGGTTGGGGCTTTGAGTAGCGGCCGACATCAGCGAAGGCGGTCACTAGGCGATAACCACCACTCTGCTTTCTGATGAGGAAGGATGGGTTGAGATATTCCACTGAAACACCTACATCCTCAGGGCGATGGAATACACCCAGGTGCTCTAGCTCGTCAAATTTCTGTTGTAACTCAGTGAGTTTGTCCCTGCCGTACAAGGGTAAGCGACCTTTGCGTTGTGGTGGCTCGACTGGGCCCATATTCACCTTGGCCTCGAATGGGCCCTCAGCGCCGTTGTAGCCAGAGATAGCAGGGTTGAATACCTCGTCATATTGGTCCAGCAAGGAGTGAAACCTATCCTTGAAGCCAGGAGGGAGTAGGTTGTCTGGGTCTACTTGGACGCCCTTGGAATGCTGAACAGTTGCAGGTCGGACTGGGAGGTGTCGGGCCATTGGCACGGTGGTGTGAGTGTCAGGTGCGGGGCTCGGGACAGTGACTGTGGAGAGGGGGTCCACTTGGCAGAAATGTTGGTGGCGCCTCAGGACATGCGGCTCACCTGACAAGTTTGGGATCCGGATCCTTCCTGCGACGCTGGATACCACTGCAGGGCGGGGCCAGTTGTGTGTGGTCTCGCATTTGGCCGTGTGAGTGTCCAGGCGGGGCTCCATGGCGTAGGCTGTGTCCGCTGGAGCGTCAGGTGGGAGGGGAATTTCAAGAAATTCACCTGGCCATATGGTGGTCGACACGGGAGGGGCACGCAATGTGATGGTGCGGCGAACCGCGTTCTCTGTGAGAGCCGTGTTCGCGGAGCCGTAGGGGAACACAGCGCCATTAGCTAGGGTAATCAGTCTCTTGGCAGGGCGCACTGAAATGTCATTTGAGGACATGAAGGGAGTGCCTGCGAGTATGTCCACATCCAAATTTTCCACAACTAGGCCGTCGAAGTGGAACTTATTGGCACCCCGGTTGAATGTGAGGCGGGTCTCGCCCACAACCTTCATGGGAGAGGAACCATCGGCTTGGTGGGCAGACTGGGAGCTGGGGGTCATGTGAGCTCCGAGGCGGTGCGCAGCAGACAGTCTGATCATGTTGCAGGTGGCGCCGGTGTCGAGGATAATGCGTGCATGGTGGTGTTTGTGGAAGGTATCGATATATGGTGATTGTCTGACCTGGACGGCACGGGCAGTATGGGACTGAGTTGGCTCAGGGCATATAGGAGGAAGTGCCTCGTCATCAGAGCACTCCTGGTATGTGACTGGGTCCATGGGGTCTTCATCGAGCACAGAGACAATCTGTCTGGCTTTGAGCATGAATTTTCTGTCTTGTTCGGGTAGATATTTGCATGAGCTGAGAAAGTGTGCATTATTTTGGCGGCCTGCTTGGGTGCACAGGGGGCATGACTTTTCACGCGGGCTTGGCCGCATTGGCATTTTAGGGGCAGCAAAGGGGAACTGACGGGGTACTGTGCCACTGTATGTGCGGTTAGAGGCAGCTGCACGCATAAGTCTCGTGCTTGGTCAGGCACCACTGTTTCGGTGCGCGGTTGATATTAGCCATCACGTAAGTGTACTCAAACTACCTTCTCGGCCGTTGACACGTTCGTCGGAGTCGGAGAAACTGAAGCTGAAAGGCTGGGTTCGGTAACTTTGCGCTGCCACCACGCCAGTAATTAGGAATAACTCACAGCCGAGAGAGTGTGGGTAGTCGGCACAACTTTACTGAAGGAAAGAACTCGCGGGAGAATACACACAGGAAGAGCGCCTGGGCGCGCATGCGCCAAAGTACAACAATAATACCAGGCAGTAGACTGGCGGTGGAATTACCACACGATTGATTCCCTTACCAATTCAAATTAAATGCATGCTGGTCAGTCGAACGTGGCCTTTTGTTCTCATCTTATCTATGTTGTAGTAGTATGCGTTGTTGGCTTTCTTGAAGGCGGAATATAAAATGAGTTTAGTCACTTCATTCACCAAGAATAGAGATGGCTATTGGCTAGCAAGAACATCCTATGGATATTAGACCTCCTTGGATATTGTCTAAGAAGATTTCGAAGACGCTATGAAGAAGGTAAGGACAGGTTTCCCTATAATAATGTCCGCCGTGACATTATATTGATTTCATATCACTCATCTCCTTCAGGTATTTTCCAATTGTTGTCACATTTCTAGTCCAGTAGTCTGGGTTCGGCAGGGTCTGGCTAAACGAAAGAGGCACCTTTTTAACGGTGTCCATTCTAGTTTGTAATCTGTGACAGTGGTATTGCTGTATTCCCAGCATTATAACTTAGTTGTGTGTTCTCCAATTGACAACAACTAGTTGTGCTGACTTGATAACAGCATCTCCACTCCATGTTGATTTTATCATCTAGCGTTTCTCCTGTTAGCATAATATAAGTTAAGTTCTTCTGTTAGCTTGGCTATGTTACGAAGTGGACTCGAGTCGTCACCTAGGGGAGGGGAGAAATACAAGTGGGCGATTCTGTGTGCGCGTGTAGAGCTCTATCTGTGTATGTTTTACTGGTGGGCTGTCACCAATGTGTTGTCATGGTTGTCTTGGATGTTGTGTTTCCATTCATGCACCGTCTCCATCTTTTCCCATGTTTATGGTAGCCGGGACCGTCTTCCATAACCAGCATTGCATATTGTGCCGTTATTTGATGATGCCAAAGGACGCAAAACTACTTTGCAATGGCACCTTGTGTATGTGGGGTAGTGGAAGGTTGAAATCATTATGAAGGCATATCCTGTTGATTGTGCTATCTATCTTTTAAGTCCTTAGTGTTATTTTTTTTATGAAGTTTAAAGTAAACTGGGGTGCTTAAGATCAGCAGGGTTGTCTCCCTCGTCTGTGTAGCCTGCTGTCAGCAGGCACCATGCGCTCGCAAGCACACACGCACATACTGCTACTGTCTCCAGTCCCCTGTCCCTGTCTCAACCGGTCTCTAGACACATATTCCGAAAGCCTTTCTTTGCGTTTGTCCTGTTTACGATCAAGGTGTGTGTCCATCCTTGTATACTCTTGTCTGATGCTACAGTATGTGTGTGTCTGCCAGCATTGCTAGTGAGATATCCTCCATTATCAGCTGTAGGGAACAGCAGCTGTATTATTTTACACCAAATAGCAGCACAGCACAGTAATGTACTGTACGTGTGGATTCACAAAGTGGGAAAAGCTTATATTTGTATATCCCGTTGCACACACACACACACACACACACACACACACACACACACACACACACACACACACACACACACACACACACACACACACACACACACACACACGTCCACATCTCAAGATAAATGTGTGATTTCTCACACACACAGGTTCAAACACTCACACACAGTCTTCCCTGCATATATTAAATCCATCTGGATGTGGGAATAGAGCAGGCCTCCCCCCCACCCCCACCCCCCCTACCTCCACATATCCTCCTACCAACCCCCTCTCGCTCTCTCTTTCTTTCTCTCTCTCTGCTCCCATCTCTCTTCTCGTCTTTCTTTCTTTCTTTCTTTCTTTCTTTCTCTCTCTCTCTCTCTCTCTGTCTCTCTGTTCCCATTTCTCCTATCTACTTCATTCCATCTTCCCCCTCTCCTCTCTCCTCTGTTCCCATCTCTCCACTCCTCCTTCTTCCACCTTCCCCCTCTCCCCTCTCTCTCCTCCATCCATCTCCGTCTCTCCTCTCTACTTTCTTCCGTCTTCCCCCTCTCCTCTCTCCTCTCTCCTCCATCCATCTCCGTCTCTCCTCCACCTCCTTGCCCCCCAGTCCTGTGTCAGTTCTCTCCCCAGAGAGCGAGGTCTTTTTCTGGGTCTCTGATCAGCGCGGTGCCCATCCAACCCCTGCTGGAGCTCTGGGGCAAAACGTGGGGTAGAGGAGAGAGATGACTGACTGACCGACTGACTGACTGACTGACGGGAAAACGGCAGCTACAGCTGGCCAACTGTGACGACAGCTCTCGGGGTGTCTAGAAAACACGCACACACATGCACACACATGCACGCACACCCATGCACGCACACACACACATGCACGCACACCCATGCACGCACACCAGAGGTCGCGTTAACCGACAAATGTCCGTCATTGACGGATTTTTTTGAAGGATGACGGAAAATTCTGAAGCCTGTCCGTCATTTTGACGGATCAATATTCAGGGTGATGATAAATAAATTACAAGTTTAAGTAGGCCTACACCTCTATCGAGTAGAGCAAATA
>NC_085880.1:41402909-41405409 GCF_034702125.1 Engraulis encrasicolus | reverse complement strand
GGGCGCGGCTGGTAGCTAATTACGTATGCGTTATGCCCAGTTGGCCGACTGATCTAACCTGGTTCTCACGCGATGGATCTGGAACATTGTCAATCGATTAGCTCTGGAAAGGCGCAGGTGTGTTCAAAACAGNTCGAACCTCATNGAAGAATTCACGTGGCTTATTTTTAATCACGTACTACTATAACCACTGACTTGCATATTCCCCGCCCCGCGATTCGGATTGGACAGGCTGTGAAATATCTGATTCCGTTCAGGCTTGTCTATGATTTCCAGACGCTAATGCAAGCTCATGAAGTTTTGGGGAAGATGCACAAAGCACGAAGGGTCTGCATGAGAGTCAGGCTCCGTCTGATCTGGAGTCAGTTAAGGTGGTGTGCGCGGCTGGTGGCATGGTTGCATGACTGCTTGGCTGCAGTAGACCTCAGGAGCTTTGAGAGGCACCAGCTGCTGCCTTTGTTTGCATATAAGTGTGCGTGCGTGTGCGTGCGTGCGTTCGTGCGTGTGTACAGTGGTGCTCATATGTTTACATACCTCAGCAGAATATAGGCCTATGCTTTCTTGGCGATTTCTCACAAAATATGAAGGATTACACAAACCTCTTTTTTCACTCATTGCTAGTGACTGGCTTAAGATATTTATTCGCAGTATTCTGTGTTTACTCTTTCAAAAGCATGATCACAACCCAAACTACACAAATGACCCTGTTCAAAAGTTTACATACCCTAGTTTCTGATGCTGAATATGGCCCTGTTTAACATCAGGGACCGCTCTAAATTGTTTGTGGTATTTGTGGATAAGGCTCTTAATGTTCTCAGTCGACAAAAAAGCACATTCTTCCTGGCAGAATAGTTGTTTCCTATAATATATTTGGGTGTCTTGCTGGAACCTCACTTTTGAGGTTTCCCCTGAGTGGCTGAATGATGTTGAGATCAGGAGAGTGAGACGGTCGCTCAAAAACTTCATTTTACTCTTTCTGAAGCTAATGACGGGTTGATTTGGCTTTCTGTCCTGAAATATTGTCATGTTGGCATGTCCAAACAATGGACCATGTGCAGTTTCAAGGCTGATGAGTGTCAAGTTTCCTCCAGTATTTTTCACAGGGCAATGTATTCATCATTCTGTGAGTATGGACCAAAAGTGTAGTGCATTTGTAACTCAAATGTTCCCATGGCATCAGTGGTACATAACCATGTTTCACAGAAGGGATGGTGTAACTTTCATCATAGGCTCCGTTGACTGTTCTCCAAATGGTACTGTTAATAGTGGCTGAAAAAAGTTCCACATTGATCTCATTTTTCCAAATGACTTTGTCACAGGCATTTTGATGCTTCTCACTGTGCTATTTGGTGTATCATATGCAAAATAACATGTTTGCATTTTTGTAGTAATGGCTTTCTCCTGGCAACCCCCAACAGCCCATCTTTCCTCAAGTGCCTCTTTCCTGTACAGTTTAAAACATTTTTTCATGTTGTCCTATATTTCGCCTGAAGTTATTTTTTGGTTGTCCTATGCCTCCTGAACAATTTCCCTTGCAATTATCATTGCAATGCAATGATTCCCTTGCCCATTGGCTTGATTCCAACCAAACTCCCCATATTGCATTTCTGAATTGAAATGCCAACGGTGCCAACATGACAATATTTTGACAAAGAAAGCCAAATCAACCCGTCATTAGCTTCAGAAAGAATAAAATGAAGGTTTTTGAGCAACCATCTCACTCTCCTGATCTCAACATCATTGAGCCACTCAGGGGAAACCTCAAATGTGAGGTTCCAGCAAGACACCCAAAGATATTATAGGAAACAACCATTCTGCCAGGAAGAATGTGCTGTTTTGTCAACTGAGAACATTAAGAGCCTTATCCACAACTACTACAAACAATTTAGAGCGGTCCCTGATGTTAAACAGGGCCATATTCAGCATCAGAAACTAGGGTATGTAAACTTTTGAACAGGGTCATTTGGGTAGTTTGGGTTGTGATCATGCTTTTGAAAGAGTAAACACAGAATATTGCTAATACATATCTTAAGCCAGTCACTAGCAATGAGTGAAAAAAAAAGGTTTTGTGTAATCCTTCATATTTTGTGAGAAATCGCAGAGAAAGTGTATATTCTGCTGGGGTATGTAAACATATGAGCACCACTGTATATGCATCATGTGTGTGTGTGTTCCAATCCAGGCCACCTCGCCTCACTCCCTATCTGGCAACCTTGCCTCCCTATCTGGCAACCTCGTCTGGCTATCAGGCCTCTGTAATTGAGTAAACTGCTGCAGGTGTTGTGAGTGGAGTGCATTATATTAAGCGTGCAACACACACACACACACACACACACACACACACACACACACACACACACACACACACACACACACACACACACGCACACACACACACACACACACACACACTCGTACTCATCCTTCTTTTCTCTCTCACACACAGAGAAACACACACTGTATCCTGTCACACAGTAAAGCCTTTGTCAAGCTTTGGTTT
>NC_085880.1:41387909-41400409 GCF_034702125.1 Engraulis encrasicolus | reverse complement strand
TCAGCCCTGATGATGTGTCATTATAGGCCCTTTTCCACTGCTAATTTTCTGGTAGGTCTTCAGCTTTACACAGCGGAACTCGGCGGCCACTTTTTGCTGTACGATTGAGCTGTGTCGTGCTCAATTGAAAAGCAAAAAGTTGCGGCCAGGTTGCACTGTATCGAGCTGAAGGCCTACCAGAAAACCGGCAGTGGAAAAGAGCCTTATGTCTCCTAGCATCTTGCTGCCATTGGCTAATTTGTGTGTGTGTGTGTGTGTGTGTACCCGTGTGTGTGTGTGTGTCCACTCTTGTGAGTGTGTGTGTGTGTGTGTGTGTGTGTGTGTCCACTCTTGTGAGTGCCTGTGTGTGTGTGTGTCCACTCTTGTGAGTGTGTGAGTGAGTGCTGTAAGAGGTGGGCGAGTTACAGACCTTTTCTAACGGCCATATTAATAATTCACACAGTGCCTACTTCAGCACTCTGACTCTGCTGAACGCACAGGGTTTAAACCTGCCTGCCTAGGAGATGGAGAGATGGAGAGAGAGAATGGACAGCTAAAAGAGAAGGGTGACGTAGAGAGAGCACGAGTGAAAAAAGGAAGAAAGGACAAGAGCATTTTACAAAGGGAGAAAGGGATGCTGAAGGGGAGGATGGAAAGAGAGAGAATCAAGAAGAAGGAGAGAGTGAAAGACTGTATGAGACTGAGGTGAGATAGAGAGAGTCAGTAAAGCAAAGAGAAGGACGACAGAGTAAGAAAGATAGAGAGAGATGATGAAAGACACACAGCACTCGTCTGTAGCAGCACTTTGCCTTCGAACAGGACATCCTCTTAAAGTTCAAAGCCGCGTCTGGCTTCTCTTCTCTTCTCTTCTCTTCCCCTCTCTTCTCTTCTCTTCTCTTCTCTTCTCTTCTCTTCTCTTCTCTTCTCTTCTCTTCTCTTCTCTTCTCTTCTCTTCTCTTTTCTTCTCTTCTCTTCTCTTCTCTTCTCTTCTCTTCTCTTCTCTCCTCTTCTCTCCTCTCCTCTCCTCTCCTCTCCTCTTCTCTTCTCTGCTCCTCCTCAGTTCAGCCCGTCTGGCTGGCTCTTAATGACTCCTTTCATCGTGGTCACCTAGACATACAGTATTCACCCTTTCTGCTTCTCTTCTCTTCTCCTCCATTTCTACTCCTCCCCTCTCCTTTCATCGTGGTCACCAAGACATACAGTATTCACCCTTTCTGCTTCTCTTCTCTTCTCCTCCATCTCTACTCCTCCCCTCTCCTTTCTCTTTCTCTCCCTCTCTCCTTTCATCATGGCCATCTAGACCTCATCACTTTTTTGTCACAGTATTCACCCTTTCTCCATCTCTTCTCTTTTCCTCCATCTCTTCTCTTTTTCTCTGTCCTCTCTTTCTCTCTCTCCCCCTCTTTCCTTTCATCGTGGTCACCTAGCCATCTTCACCCTATCTGCCTCCTCTTCTCTCCTCTCATCTCCTCTCCTCCAGTTCATTTCAGATTCATTATTGGCATGACTGTTCAAAGTGCAGTTTTGCCAAAGCATACAAAATAGTTATGAAATGCATTAGCAGTAGTGATTTAACTTTGAAATCAATTAAATAAATTGAACGTTTTTTATTGAAGATAATGAATTAAAAAGAAAATTGGCTCTTTATAGAATAGAGTTGTAGGCCCTGTCACTCTCTGCTTCTGTCTCTGTTGCTGTCTCTCATCTCCCTCTCTCTCTCCCTCTGTTGCTCTCTCGCTCGCTCTCTCTCTCTCTCTCTCTCTCTCTCTCTCTCTCTCTCTCTCCCTCTCTCTTTCTCTCTCTCTCTCTCTCCTCTCTCTCTCTCTCTCTCTCCCTCTGTTGCTCTCTCACTCTCTCTCTCTCTCTTTCGCTCTCGCTCTGTCTATCTCTCCTTGCCCCTCCCCTCGTCTCTCATCAGCCCTCATCCCAGAGGGCTCTCTCTCCCTCTGTTGCCCTCCCTCTCTTGCTCGCTCTCTCTCTCTCTCTCTCTCTGTTTCTCTTTTTCGTTTCCCTCCTTTCTCTCTCTCTCTCTCTCTCTCTCTCTGTCTCTCTCTCTGACTCTCTCTCTCTAACCAAGTCTTCCAGGAGCAGCTTGACAGCTCAGCTTGACACCTCGCGAGAGAGAGAGAGAGAGAGAGAGAGAGAGAGAGAGAGAGAGAGAGAGAGAGAGAGAGAGAGAGAGAGAGAGAGAGAGAGAGAGACCCCTTGAGTGTGTGTGCATTTGAGTAATGTGTGTGCGCGAATATAGGCCTATGTGTGTATTCTTGGAATGTGTGTGTTTGTGTATGCGCATGTGAATTTTTGTTTGTGCAAGCACGCAGGAGGGTGTGTTTGGTTGTGCTGTATAGTGTGTGAAGGAATGCCTGTGTGTGTGTGAGAGACTGTGTGGTGCACTCTGAGCGAGCGCATCATTTTCTTAGCATGGCATCATATTATGCTGCTGCGATGCCACGCTTGAGGTGCCATTAGCCTCAATTATTGAAGAGATTAAAGGGACGTGTGTGTGTGTGTGTGTGTGTGTGTGCGCGTGTGTGTGTGTGTGCGCGTGTGTGTGCGCGTGTGTGTGTGTGTGTGTGTGTGTGTGTGTGTGTGTGTGTGTGTGTGTGTGTGTGTGTGTGTGTGTGTGTGTGTGTGTGTGTGTGTGTGTGTGTGTGTGTGTGTGTGTGTGTGTGTGTGTGTGTGTGTGTGTGTGTGTGTCTCCATGTGCTGCTCTGCCCTTTGTGCTCCCCTTAACGTGATACTGATGCTGCTTTAGATAAGAAGCTCTTTCCATTCGCCCATTAAAGATTGTGTTTCCTCTCTGTCTTTGTCTGTGTGTGCGCTTGTGTGTGTGTGTGTGTGCGCGCTTGTGTATTTGTGTCTTTGTCCGTGGTCTATCTGTCTGTCTGTCCTGTCCTGTCCTGTCCTGTCTTTGACTGTGTTTTTTGTGTGTCTGTCTGTCTGTCTGTCTGCGTGTCTGTGTCTGTGTCTGCGTGTGTCTGTGTCTGCGTGTCTGTGTCTGTGTCTGCGTGTGTCTGTGTCTGTGTATGTATGGCCGCCTGTGTGTGTGTGTCTGTTTGTCCGTCTCCCACCGTCCTCCAGCCGCCATGTTCATGGGCGCCTCCCAGATGCAGTTCCCCGTGCAGCAGCCAGGCGGCGCCGCCAACTTCCAGGCCTTCCCGGGCATGGGCGGCGTTCCAGGCATGCCCCCCACCACCATGATGGGCGCCGTGATGGGTGCGCAGGGCGTGCCCGCCGCCACCGTGCCCGCCGGCATGATGGGTCAGAACCCCTCGGCCCCCGGCGGTATGATGGTGGGCATGACCATGCCCAACGGCTTCATGGGCGGGGCGCAGGCCGCCGGCGTCATGGGGCTGGCGCCGGGCATGATGGGAGCAGCGCAGGCGGGCCACGCCATGCCGCCACAGCAGCACATGTACGCCGCCGCCATGCAGCCCGGACAGCAGCCCCAGTGGAACATGGCACAGGTAGGCAGCACTTAACAATGCATTACATTATATTACATTACATGGCACAGGTAGGCAGCACATGTTAACATCACATTATATTACATGGCACAGGTAGGCATCGCATTACATCGTATTACGTCACATCATATTATATGGCACAGGTAGGCATCACATGTTCACATTACATTACATTATATTACGTGACATATTTAGGCATCACATGTTTACATTACATTTAGCATCACATTACATGGCACAGGTAGGCATCACATGTTACATTACATGACACAGGTAGGAATTACATTATATTACATTACATTACATGGCACAGGTAGGCAGCACATTACATTATATTACATTACATTAGCATTACAGCAGCCCCAGTGGTGCTTGGCACAGGTAGGCATCACATTATATTATATTACATTTAGCATCACATTACATGCCACAGATCAATTTACATCAAATTACATAGCACAGGTAGGCATCACAGACATCACATGTTTACATTGAATTAACATAACATTACATTACATTTATCATTACAGCAGCCCCAGTGGAGCATGGAACAGGTAGGCATCACATGTTTACATTACATTAGCATTATATCACATGGCACAGGTAGGCATCACATGTTTACATTACATTACATGGCACAGGTAGGCATTACATTACAATCCATTAAGCATCACATTACACACTTACTATATTACATATTACTTGTTAACTTTTCATTCAGAGTTACATCTCATGACACCGGTAGGCATCACATGTTTACATTACATTTTTCATTACAGCAGCAGCAGTGGAACATGGTGGCACAGATAGGCATCACATTACATTACATTACATTACATTACATGGCACAGGTAGGCATCACATTACATTACATTACATTACATTACATTACATTACATTACATTTAGAATCACATCATATGGCACAGGTAGGCATCACATTACATTACATTACATTACATGGCACAGGAAGGCATCACATTACATTACATTTAGCATCACATTACATGGCACAGACAGGCATCACATGTCTATATTACACGAAGCATAACATTACATGGCACAGGCAGGCATCACATTACATTACATTTAGCATCACATTACATGGCACAGACAGGCATCACATGTTTACATTAGATTTAACATCACATCACATTACATGGCACAGGTAGGCATCACATGTTTACATCACATTTAGCATCACATTACAATTGTGGAATACAGGTAGCCATCCCATTACATTTTACAGGTAGGCATCACATTACATTACATTCAGCATCACATTGGGTTGGTGGTGGGGGTATTGGGGCCTGGTCGGTGGGTGGTTGGTGGGTGTTAGTGGTGGTGGTTCACTTCACACCCTGGCAGCGTGGCCCGCTCAATTAGCGCCCCAGTCAGGGAAAACCACCCCTGCCCTGCCATTCAGCATCACATTACATGGCACAGGTAGGCATCACATGTTTACATTACATGGAGCATCACATTACATGGCACAGGTAGGCATCACATGTTGACATTACATGAAGCATCGCATTACATTGCACAGGTAGGCATCACATTTCATCACATTTATCATCACATTACATGGCACAGGTAGGCATCACATGTTTACATCACATTATATTACATGGCACAGGTAGGCCTCACACTAACCTGCTCTAATAAAAAAACTCCTTGTGCTTGACCTCTGTGTCTTGTTTAGTGTGCGAACCTGCTCCAACCTTAGGCCTCACATTTTAACATTACATTTAGCATTACATTACACTTCTATGGAACATGGCACAGGTAAGCATCACAAACACAACAAAAGCTGACCTCAATATTTAACCCAATACACATGTGCACACATATGCATGTAAATGACGCAATAATTATTATTAACAATGTAGTGGGGGGGGGGGGGGGGGGGGAGTTTTGCTCTCGACTGCCAACCTCTGCCCTATCACCGCTATATGTCTATTCATCTCTCCTCTTATGTCGCTATCTTTTGGCTTTTTTCTCACGTTTCTCTTTCTCGTTCTCTCTTCAGAATTTAGCTTACATCAGTGCTACTTATTCTTTCTGAACTTTATACTTTCCTGCTTTTTCATACTATGTTTACCTTGCTCTTTCCCTCTTACTTTATAGTTATATCGGCGCTTATCTCTCTGTTACTTTTCTTGTCCCTGCTTCTCTTGTCCCTCATCTAGATTTATACTCTTTTTCCTATCGCTCTTATCTTTTCGTTACTTTTTGCTTGACGACCATCTTTTCCTCGAGTAATCTCTCCTGGTCTCCCTTGTTCTCCCATATCATTTAATGCAATGTGCATAAAAATACGCTGCTTCATTCATTATACTTCGCTTCTAGGGTTTTTCCTTCTTGCACTTGTCCCTTTCCATTCTGTTCTCTGTCTTCTTTCTCTCCCGCTCCTCTCGGTCTCTTTGTCTGCTCTTCTTGCTCCTTTTGGTCTCCTTCCGCCCCCTTTCTTCGTCGTTTTGCCTATGCCTTTCTTTGCCTCTCCTTCTTTTTGATCTTCTTTCTCTTCCTTATTGTTATCGCTTAGCAGTCTGCCTTCTGTAGTCTTCTCTTTCTGCTTGCTCATTGTCACTTTCTCACTCTGCCCTTTCACTTCTCAATCTTCCTTTTTTTTTTTGCTCCCTCCTCTGCGCCCTTCTCCTTCCTGCACTCGTTTTCTTCTTTTCTTCTTCATCACCTCTTTTTTCTGCTACTCCTTTTTTCTCGCTTCTTTTTCCTGTACTTCCCTCACCTTGACTTTCCTCTCTTTCCGACTCCTTGTGTAACGTTCTTTCTCATCTTTTATTCTTCTTTTTCTAACCTCTCTCGCTCCTGCTGTAGGCCAGTTCTTCAGTGGTCACTTGTTTCTCGTCCTCTCCCCTCCTTCCTTTTGCTTCTTTCCTTTCTTTCTTATATTCCCATCTTTGCGATCTTTTTCTTCCTCCTTCTTTCTCCTCTTTCCCACTCTAACTCACATCCTTCTCTTTTTTCCCTCCCTCCTTCTCACCATCGCTCTGCATTTTTCCTACCCTCCTTCTTTTTTTCGACCCTTTCTTTACGTCTCCACCTCTATCCCTTCCCCTGCTGTGCACTCTTTACCCTCTCCCTTCCTTCTTTCTTACATCCTCTCTTACTTTCTATAACTCCTCTTCTTTCCCTTTTACCACCACCTTTACCTATTCTCCTCTCTCTATTTCCGTCCCCCTACTCTTCACTTCTACTCCCTTCTTCAACTACTTTCTCTTACTCTTCACCCGCTCTCTGCTTCTACTTGACTCTTCTCTTTCTCCTCTTTCTCTCTCTCTTCCCTTTTTCCTACAAAACGCTCCCTTCTTTTTTTTTTTCCTCTCTCGATTCCTCTCTTCTTTCCTCTGTGCTGTTCCTTACTCATTCTCCTCGCTCGTAGTAATTATGTAGCACCAGACCTCTCTGTACTGTAGTTTTCATGCAATTATCGACATTGTGTCCTGTGATAACTCATTGAATGTCCATGGAGCGAACACTTACAGTCGATAAAAAACGGCCTAAAAAATGTATGTTAACACTGCACATTGTATACGGTACACTGTCTTGTTTCCTGCATGGTAGACTATATAGGAGGTGAGCTCCAATGCTTTGTTCTCTTGCCAGTATATGCAGTATATATTGTATGTCAGCCAGAGAGAGTGGTCTCGGTCGGACCATGGTTGGCTCTGCGTACCAAAAGCCAGCCACACAGCTTAATTGTTTGCTGTTCCCAAAGCTGGAGACTCTGGGGCCCTTTGAATGGATGGCGGCAACTTATGCTGTTTCTGGTCGCCTAATTATGTTTACTCGCCTCTCTGGCTTTTCCACACGGAATCGCCTAGTGTGGTGTACCTGTGCGTGAATTATCTTTAGTGTTGAAGCACAGACGAGGGAATACTAACAATCGTCGATGTTCCCACGTACAAGGTAGTAAGGGTAGAGATGATGGCACATTCTCAAAAAGCAGGTGAAGGACATAGGGTCTGGACAGTCATGAAAACAAAGTTGAATGTCCGCACACTTGCTCCCGTTTTGCTTTTTCTTTTATTTACCCAGTCTCATGAGTGTGTAGCTCGAAAACGCAAAACTGCAGCAAGTGTTCAGACATTCAACTTTGTTTTCACAGGTAGTTCATCAAATCTAATACAGGGATGTTTTGTACTTACTGGGCAAGAGGCTCTATTCATTATTTTTTATTTTTCCGAGCTTGTGTCCATTGCCCCTTTTAATTGCGTATTTATTTGATGTTTGCGTTTTGGTTTTGTTCGTTTTGAGCCTTTAGGACTGTTTATTCTAGTTTGACTTTGGCCAACGTTTTTGGTGTTTGTTTTCATTCATTTCCAAGTGTTACTTTTTAAAGTCTTCTCTCACCACCACAGAGTCAAGTCGAGTTTTAAGAGAGGATAAAGTGAATTTATCCCCTGCGCTAGAGAACTCTGCCGCTCCAGATAAATTCTGCTTGTTTTCAGGCCATTAAGGAAACAGCTGCCGCAGCGATCAAACATCGATTGTTGTTTTTCTGCTCTGCCCCGTCACTTAACGCCGTCCTTTGGTCCACTTAGTCGCATTTTGCATTCTAATCTCCGTCCTTGTCCTTTGTTATTCTCACACTCTCTCATTCTTTCACAGTCTTTTTCTTTCCTCTCTTCTTTTTTTTCTCATTTGCCTGCAGTACACGTGTGTGTGTGCACGCGCGTGCGTACGTGCGTGTGTGTGTGAGGCGGTGGGAAGTGTAAAGGGTTAGGGAGCCTGGTGGCCTCAGCCCACAGGAGGTTAATTACACATCATAAATCAATGGGCAGCACCTCCCTCTCACTCTGTAATTAAACAGCAGCTCTCTCTGCTTATCACTGCTCTGCTCCCTCAGCTAATGCCACCACTGCTGCTGCTCTGCTCTGCTCTGCTAATGCCACCGCTGCTGCTGCTGCTGCTGCTGTTGCTGCTGCTGCTGCTGCTGCTGCTGCTGCTGCTGCCATAACTGCCTCTCAGGCACCCTGCATAGACTTTCACTCTCTCACCCTCGATCTCTCTCTCTCTCTCTCCCCCTCTCTCATTCTCTCCCTCCCTCCCTCTCTCTCATTCTCTCTCTCTCTCTCTCTCTCTCTCTCTCTCTCTCTCTCTCTCTCTCTCTCTCTCTCTCTCTTCTCGCCACACACCTCACACACACAAAACAAACACACACACACTCGCACATGCAAACTCTCTCCCTCCCTTCCTCTCTGTCTCTCACTCTCACACACTCACACACACACAAACACACATCTGTCAGTTCTGTCCCAGTATCACCCAGTCCTGTCAGCCTCTGCATAGTACACGCATGCACGCATGCACACACACACACACACACACACACACACACACACACACACACACACACACACACACACACACACACACACACACACACACACACACACACACACACACACACACACACTGCAGTACAGTACAGTGCTGACCCAATGTGACCTTTTAGCAGGACACCAGAAAGCATCAATGTGAACTGGTCTGCCCCCACTGTTTCCCCCTGGGTGTTTTTGCGCGTGTGCGCTGCTTGTTTATGTCCCCTTCTGTTTGTATGTTTGGGCCTCCTTGTGGTTCCCCTGCTGTTGTTTCTTCTTTTGCTTTTTTCTTGCTCCATGTTTCTTCCCCGTCCTCTTCTTTGTGTTTGTCAAGGTTGCTTGTGTCAAAAGATCTGCAGTGGGTGTTTTTTTTTTGTTCAACCCTCACCCACATACAGTAGATCAGAATTTTGGCAAAAATAGCTCGAAACCTGTCGAGATGGTCTAACACAGGGGTCCCCTCCTACACGTTCTATTTGTGTGTCAAGGTAGCTTGTGTCAAACATCTCCCGTGTGTGGGTTTACTTTTTTAAACCTTCACCCACATAGATGGGAATTTGTGCAAGAATGGCTGTGGCATCCTGTTGAGATGGTCTAGCTGGCATGTTGGCCCTTTTCATGCCTCTGCCCACAGAATGTGCCTGAGGCTATACTGTACTTGTACGTGAATTCATCCTAGGTCACAGATTGTTGTTTTGTTTTGTTTTTGTTGGGTTTTTTCCATTTGCTCAATAACTTTTGAATGAGTGGACGGATTTTGACCAGATTTTGTTGTGCTGAAATTCTGTCAAAAAGTACATGAACTTATTGAACTGAACTTTTGGAAGACCAATGTTTTCAAGATCATCATAGGCATTAGAATTGAAGCGTTCTGGTTGAGTTTTGCCCATTTTCATTTAGTTATAATGTGGTCAGACAAGGAAAAGGGTACTTGTCTCCATCCCTGCAGCAAAGATGGAAACTGTGACCAGCCAACGATTGCGACCAGCCAAATATGTGGACGATATACTGGTATACAATATAATCATTAAAGGGCGGAAGTGAGCTTGACTTATTGAATCCTCATTGTAGATGGGTGATTGCCCAAAAAGAAAAAATCCATTGTTCCAAAATAATGACTGACTATTGACTGCCTGGTTGCACCATTAAACCATTTGTTGGCAGTGGCCGGTAACGGTTTACATGCTTTGCAAAGTAAGGTCCAGCTCTGGTATATACAGTTCTTGCCGTTTGAAGGATGGCTTACCCAAAGGGGGCACCAGTGTAAGTGGCCAGTGGCTAACAAGCCTTAAGCCAGGCTCAAACTACACAACTATCGGCCCAATTCTCGACACCCCTTACAACAATTGGTGGAACGTCACCCTGCAGGACCATCGCAAGTGATTCTCGGGCAAGATTTCCTTGTTGTGACCGACGTTCTAAGATAGAATTTTGCCGGTTCAAAATCGGGAGTCGTGTAGTAGTTTGATCCTGGCTTTAGAATAAAAAACAATTAGGAGCAAAAATAGGCAGAAGTCTACCACTATCAATGCGGGTGAGCAGCGGACGGGGGGAACGCAAGATAACAACCAAAGAGATAAAATCGCAAAGACTTTTGTATGCTTCACCATGAGTTTGAATGTCAGAGGGCTTAGCGCTGGGGAAATGGAGTCATGTATATTGAATCAGGGTCATGTTGGGTAGAGGGTTGAATTCTGGTCAGCCCAGTTTCCACGCACTCATCTTTCACACACGTCAGTGCTGTGCAGATCACAGAGCAACAGAACCTTCTTTGACACCAGGATGTTTTGCTTGGGCAAGTTGATAGTTTGTTTTCATCAACAAAGTTGCCTTTGGTCCCAGAATTTGAGTGCAACTTACTAGCTTGTGTTGTCAAGACCTCAGAGTGTAGTCAGTGGTGGTAGATCAGATGGAGAGCTGTGTTTGTAGGGCAGCTGTGGCCAAGTGGTTAGAGAGTTGGTCTTTCAATCTAGGGGTTACAGCTTCGAACCCACCCCCCCTGACCTCTACCTACATCTCCATCTATAGCTGAAGTGCCCTTGAGAAAGGCACCTAACCCCACAATGCTCCAGGGACTGTAACCAATACCCTGAAAAATAATAACAGTAAGTCGCTTTGAATAAAATTAAAGCGTCAGATAAGTGCAATGTAATGTAATATTTGGCTGGCAGGTGTTGCAGTGTTCTGGTTCAGGCTATATGGGCTTGTGTGTGATCGGTGATGGGCAAAAGGGACTCATTAGTTACAATACAGTTCCACTTATTCTAAATGAATTAGTTTTACCTGTCCAATTCAGCTAGACGATTGTCTGGTTGAATGATCACCTAGTTGAATTGGACAGGTACAAACAAGGTCATTTGGAATATGTGGAATATGTGGTCCTCGGTTGTAATTCAAATAACTAATCAATTTTGCCCATCACTGATTACTGATTTGATCTGCAAGCTCTGCTGCACGGCTGAATGGCTCCAAGCAAGGCACCTAACCGTAACCCCCTGGAGCCAAAGCAGCCCACTGCTCCAGGTTAGCGGCTGCAGCCCACTGCTCCAGGTTAGCGGCTGCAGCCCACTGCTCCAGGTTAGCGGCTGCAGCCCACTGCTCCAGGTTAGCGGGTGTAGCCCACTGCTGTACAGGTCTAGTGAGGTGACAGCTCGCTGCTCCAGGTTAGCGGGTGCAGCCCACTGCTCCAGGTTAGCGGGTGCAGCCCACTGCTCCAGGTTAGCGGGTGTAGCCCACTGCTTCAGATCAGCAGTTAGCTTTACCTCACTCACCATGTAATGTAATCTCACTGTGTCATTCGCTAATTCTTCACCGTGGGTAATTTCCAGACAAACTTCTGAGACCCCTTCTGGTGCCGAATTCTAAATCTCAGTCTTGATCTGATCTGATGTGTTTGCAAATTGTGCAGACCAATTTCCCTCAAAGGGTCCTACAAGTATAGCCTACATGTCTCTTGTTGGATATGATGGTTGTCTTGGTCTCCATCTTGGTGAATTGTGGGGCTGCTTTGCTAGCAGCAGTGGTGGGCCGTGCTGGATTGCATTGCATTGCTTGATTGCATTGTTTGCGGTGTGTGAAGTCCCCA
Organism: Engraulis encrasicolus; assembly: GCF_034702125.1. Lineage (NCBI taxonomy): Eukaryota > Metazoa > Chordata > Actinopteri > Clupeiformes > Engraulidae > Engraulis > Engraulis encrasicolus. The sequence goes on along the minus strand of NC_085880.1, from coordinate 41,388,534 downwards.
GTCTGTGGAGAGATAGTGTCGCAGTGTAACTAACATCCCAATCTCGCCAATTACACAAAGCTCATTAGTGTGATCAGCCTGTTATGTGTCTGTATCTCATTCTCCCACCCACGCGCCATCTCCCATCTCGTCTACCCACACACCATCTCTCTCTCTCGCTCTCTCTCTCTCTCTCTCTCTCTCTCTCTCTCTCTCTCTCTCTCATCTATCTATCGATCTCTCTCTCCCTCCCTCTCCCTCTGTTCTCTCTCACTCTGTAGTTTTCTTTAACAAGACTTGTCTCCGAGATATGCGGATAGCCCGAGCTAAATCGGTATCTCCCACTTAAGTACGCAGAACTCCTCCCTTCACAACATACACAGTCATCTTATCTTTCAATTACAAACATATCGCGAACCTGAACACAAGTAATTAACATATTAACTCAAACGCTTTTTTGTTTTTTCCCCCTTACCATTGGTGAGCTATTAGTCGCATGAGGGTTCATTTGTGTCGTTGTGATGGTGGGTGCGTGTGTGTGTGCATGTGTAAGAGTGTGTTTGTTAATAATTTTGTGCTGTATATGCGTGTTGATGCATATGAGAAGGGAAAAGGGAGGAGGTGGGTTTTGTGCTTTTTGAAGTTC
>NC_085880.1:41359857-41387809 GCF_034702125.1 Engraulis encrasicolus | reverse complement strand
GGAAAATATTACTGAAAAACGATAACTTTTGTCAATGGGCAGAATCATTTCTGGAAATAAACTGTTGAAAATATGCAGCCTTTTTCTGCTATAGTCGCATACACACACACATGTGCACTCACACGCTCACGCTCACTCACACACACGCACGCGCCTGGCACGCTCAATAAAATCAGATTGGCCCATGAGGCAGTGGGGGTAAATTTGCATATGAAATTTCTCATCAGTCCCCTTGTGACCCAACACACACACACACAGACACACACACACACACACACACACACACACACACGGTCCATGTCGGTTCATGCTATCTGATGAGGCCCACAAACACCCTCACACAAAGAGAGACACAAGTCCACACATTGTTTCCCTTTGAATTCCAGGGTGTGTGCGCGTTGGAATGCTACAGTAGGTCACTGGAGACTGGGGGACAGTAGGGACAGGAGACAGGAGGCCCTTTATGTTCCTCACAGTGTGACCACATATAAACCCATACAGTACTGTACATGGGGGCAGATAGATAGATACACACAAGATTTACGTGTGTGTGTATGTGTGTGTGTGCGTGCGTGCGTGCGTGCGTGCGCTTTTGTTTGTGCGCACTCACATACACATGCAAATGTACATGTACACACACACATGCATAAATAACGCAGACACAATTGTGACTAATTCCCATGAAAACAAAAAAGCTTTTTGTCCTCATTTACTCTGTAATACTCTACTGGATTTTATTTGCCATATACACAGTTTTTAACAAGTTTAGAGAAGAACAACAGAGGATTTTATTCATACATTAGTGTTTTTCACAAGAGAACCTAGAAGTCAAAACAATTGCCGAGCTGAAACAATAACAAAATGCGACAACGACAGTCCAAAAAATGGATACTGCTGGAACAACGGATTTCTGCCCTGGAATCCTTACTGGGTGATCGCCTATCAAAGACTGAAGGAAGTCCTGAAACAGGTGCCGCAAATGCAAAAGCAGACCAACGACCGGCTGATGTGACATTTGTGACGCTGGACGAAACACCTGGCAAAAGCTTCGCAAAGCAAAATGTGAGTAGGCCTACTCACTATTGGGAAAGCAAAGGGGCTCGACCCAAAAACAGAGATAAAATACTAACTTCTACACCAGTGCGGTCTGCTGCTGCCAGACCAACTTTTTCAGGGCAGCCCATAAAACTTCAAAATCGATTTGAGTGCCTTGAACAAGTGGAACCAGTTGCTCCCAGAATAAAAACTGAACGTACACCGCATTGGAATAAACAAGAACAAAGTTAGACGGCAGCTGCCTGCCTCTCCTACAACACTTGTTGTTGGTGATCTGAGTGTGAAAAATATCGGAAATGGAACTTTTAAAGTGTCCTGTCTGCCCCATGCATCCGTACGTGAGACCAAGGACAGTATCCCACAATTGGTGTCTGACCACAGATCTATTGATCGCCTTGTTGTTCACTGTGGGGCAGCGGATCTGTTCAAAGAGCAAATAACTGTCAAAAAGGATTTTAATGACTTATTTTCAACTCTAAAAGATCTGAAAATTCCATTCTTCATCAGCGGGCCAATACCAGCACCATGCTATCGCGACTTTGCGTTTTCGAGATTAAATTGCTTAAACACATGGCTGTCAAGGACATGCAGATCCAACGGTATCAGCTTTGTTGACAATTTCGACCGTTTCTGGAGACGCACTGTACTTTTAAAAAAAAACAGTGCAGAACTGAGTTGGACCGGCGCCAAAGTGCTGACAGACCAGTTGGTTTACAGCATTGAGACCTTGGGCGCTGATAAGCGGCCTGTATCTGTATCCACTCAGACACAGGGGCATTTCAACAAGCCCTCTGTGCCTGTAAGTGTGCAAACTGAGCCACAGACTGGCGAAAGCACACACACAGATGACGTAGCCAAGTCCCTCTCTGCTCAAGTGGAAAACAACGGAACACACAGAACTCGCCACAAACTGAACCAGCTTTCGGAACAGCTGGAAGATCTGTCACAGAAACTGGCAGCAAGCCGCTCGCCGGAGATCAAGTGTTCACCTCCTTGTCGGACTGGCAAAATGCCATTGGCATCACCAATTCCACCTCCCAGGTCTGCCAAAAAGCGACTGTCCACACAGGAAATAGGAAATGTGGTTTCCTCAAAACCAAACTCACCCCCCAGATGTGGCGAAACGCAGCCACCAGCAAGCCCTGGCAACGGCGACAAAATGCAATCACCAATGGAATCACAACCTTCCCGGAACGACGAAACACCATCTTCATCTCCCAGACTGAGATTTCCAGAAACTATGGCGAGACTACTCCCCTATGCCAGATCTACCTTTTCTACCCCCAGACATTCCTACCAAGCCTCCTATGCGGATATTTCTCAAGGTCAACCTCATTCTACCCCAAAATCTAAAAGGATACTTCCATCCATGACTGCACCCAAAAAGGCAAGGCCCCACAACCACCTGTCTGTGCTCTGGAGTACAGTAGTATCAGTGAGGATGACATGGTTGAAAGCACAGTCTGATATCAACTGGGTCCCTACCCACATAGTAACAGTTGTTTTGAAAATAAGCAGATAAGGGGACCCGTGGACAATCTTATTCCAGTTCTAACAACAAAACGAGGTCTCTTGAGGACACGCATACATTCCCCCAAGACGGCAAGCATGGGAAATCTCAGACTTGTCCCAAAAAAACTCACTACCACAGTGGAAATGCCTCCAATGCTCAATGCTAAATTAGCTTTACAGAATAGTAGATCTCTAAGGAACAAGCCTTTTGTTGTCAATGAGTTTATCTGTACCCACAACCTTGATTTTTTATTTTTAACTGAAACATGGCTGGAAAAATCCACTAGCTCTATCACACTTATAGAAGCAACTCCGTCACACTTTAATTTCATTAGTACAGAAAGGCAGAATAAACAGGGAGGGGGGATAGCAATTATTTTCAAGGCACTGTTTCAATGTCAAAAGACATCACTAGGTGAATTTTCATCTTTTGAATACTTAGCTGCAGTTCTAAAATGTTCTTCTGACATACTGTTATTGACTATTTACAGACCTCCAAGACTTTCTGCACCACTCTTCTTAGAGGAATTTGGTGAGCTGTTGTCGAATGTTTGTGTGGACTATGATAGCTTATTTATAGCAGGCGATTTTAATTTTTACGTGGACGACTTAGAGAATGTCTATGCTAAGGAATTTTTAAGTCTTATTGACATTTTTAGCCTCACACAGCATGTAACAGGACCAACACACAACCAAGGTCACACTTTAGACCTAATAATAACAAAAGGCCTTAATGCTTGTGCTAGTGTCAAAGACTATGGCTTTTCTGACCATTACTGCATTTTTTCTGATGTTTCTATGTACCCTCATGTTCAAAGGGAATCTGTTACAGTCAAAAAACGTATAATCAACTGTGAGACAGCCTCACTCTTTCAGCAAGCACTTTCAGAGATCCAAAGTCAAACCTCAGAGAGTGCAGATGATCTCATGGTTAATTTTAATTCAAGGATGACCCGTATTATGGATGTTATTGCCCCCGAAAAAATCAGAACAGTGGGACGTGAAAAAGCACCTTGGAGAAAGAATCCCACAGTTATATTGCTAAAGCAAGAATGCAGGAGGGCTGAAAGACAGTGGCGTAAATCCAAACTTGAAGTCCACTACCAAATCTATAAACACACACTCTCGAAATACAACCAAGAAATTTCTAAAGCTAGACAATCTTTTTTCTCTGACATAATTAACAGAAATATTAATAATGCACGTGTCCTGTTTGGCACTGTGGAAAAGCTAGCAAGGCCCCCAAATCTAATGCCCTCTGAGTTCCTCTCAGTCAGCAAATGCAATGAGTTCGCATCCTTTTTCAAAGGAAAGATTGAAAAAATACGTGCAAACATACTCACACATGTGCAACCGACCCAAGATTCAGACCAGCTTGCTATGGTGAAGTTAAATCCTAACCTCATGAGAAATTTTCATTTAGTTGATGTGGACATTCTTAATAGAACGGTGCAAAGTCTTAGCTCCTCTACATCTGACTTAGATATTTTACCAACAGCCTTCTTCAAATCCATCTTAAATCTAATATCATCAGATGTACTTCAGATCATCAACACCTCACTACAAACAGGCATATTCCCAGGCTGTCTGAAAGAAGCAGTTGTGAAACCCTTACTGAAAAAGAACAACCTGGATGCACTGGTACTAAACAACTATAGGCCCATATCCAATCTACCATTCATGGGTAAAATAATAGAGAAAATTGTTTTTAACCAATTAACTGCTTTTCTAATGTCTAATAGCTATTTTGATAAGTTTCAATCAGGTTTCCGTGCCTACCACAGCACTGAAACAGCTCTTATTAAAGTTATGAATGACATAAGATTGAATTCTGATGCTGGCAAATCATCCGTCTTGGTACTTCTTGATTTGAGTGCTGCTTTCGATACAGTTAATCATTCTATACTACTACATAGACTGGAACACTGGGTTGGCTTTACGGGCATAGTGATCGACTGGTTAAAATCGTACTTACAACAAAGAAGTTTTTTTGTCGCCATTGGAAGACATACTTCATCACCAATGTCTCTGGATTGTGGGGTCCCCCAGGGCTCCATTCTGGGACCACTACTGTTCAATCTGTATATGTTGCCACTGGGACACATTATCGAGAATAACTCCATAAATTACCATAGCTATGCGGATGATACCCAGCTCTACTTATCTATGTCCCCAAATGACTATACCCCCCTTGAATCACTCTATCATTGCATGGACCAAATTAACAAATGGATGTCTCACAATTTCCTCCAGCTGAACACAGATAAAACTGAAGTAATTATATTTGGGAAAAGAGAGGAGAGACAAAAGATTGCTACTATCCTTGAAACGAAGGGACTGAAAGCAAGGGAAACAGTTAAAAATCTTGGGGTCCTCATTGACAGTGACCTAAACTTCAACAGTCACATGAAAGCTATTACTAAGTCTGCATTTTATCACATAAAAAACGTCTCTAAATTTAGGGGCCTGATGTCTAAACATGATCTGGAGAAGCTAATACATGCCTTTATTTCTAGTAAAGTTGATTACTGTAACAGTCTTTTTACTGGCCTCCCCAATAAAACCATTAAACAGCTTCAACTTGTACAAAACGCAGCTGCAAGGGTTCTTACAAAGACAAGGAAGTTCGACCACATTACTCCAATTTTAAGATCGCTGCATTGGCTCCCAGTAAGCTACAGCATTGATTTTAAGGCTATGCTACTTGTGTTTAAATCACTAAATGGAATGGGACCCACATATCTACTGGATATGTTTCAGCTGTATGCACCAACTAGGTCACTAAGGTCAACGGAGAAGAATTTGCTGGTGATTCCAAAAGTCAAAACAAAGTGTGGAGAGGCAGCCTTTAGCTTCTATGCTTCAAAGCTTTGGAACCAGCTTCCAGATGACATAAAAAATGCACCCACTATTGATAGCTTTAAATCTAGACTCAAGACAAAGCTGTTCTCAGATGCTTTCCCCTAGCTTAAATTACTTATTCTTATTATTTTTATTTTTTATTTAATTTGTTTTACATTATTTTATTTTATTTTATTATTATTTTTACCTTATGTTTTATCTTAATGTTTTTAAATGCTTTTTGACTCTAATTCATTTCCTTCTTTCTTCCCTGTTTCCTTTCATTTACATTTGTTAACTTTGTGAAGCACATTGAGTTGCACCTGTGTATGAAATGCGCTATATAAATAAACTTGCCTTGCCTTGCCTTGCCTTGCCTTGCCTTGCCTTGCCTTACTGAAGAACAAGTGGCCAGTACACACACACACACACACACACACACACACACACACACACACACACACACACACACACACACACACACACACACACACACACACACACACACACACTCACTCACATGTTATTGAAAATGTTGACCATTGGCCAGCTTTACTTGTCCTCTTGTAGTTGTGTGCACACACAGGCATACAGTATGTGTGTGTGCGGGTTTATTTAGTTGTTTGTGTGTGCGTGGGTGTATTGACAGGTGTGTGTGTGTGGGTAAGTGTGTCTGAGAGTGAGTGTCTGTATGTGTGTATAGGTTTTCAGCTTGTATGCACAGCATAAGGTGGGGGTGGCGTTGGGTGTTGTGTGGGTGGTGGGGTGTTGTTTGTAGGTAGGGGTTGAGGTAATGAAATGGTAATGGAAACGCAGGTCTTACGTCATGCCACTTCTCATCTCTTATTTACAGCCACCTATCTATGGAAACCTCTAACCTCTCCTCTCCACCTCTCCTCCCCTCCTACCCTCTCCTCCCCTCCTAGCCTTTCCACTCCTCTACCCTCCTCTCTGCTCCACCACTCTCCTCTCCCTTCCTCTCCCTTCCCCTCCCTTCCTCTCCCTTTCTCTTCTCTTCTCTTCTCTTCTCTCCTCTCCTCTCCTCTCCTCTCCTCTCCTCTATTCCACTACTCTCCTCTCCTCTCCTCTCCTCTCCCGTCCCCTCCTCTCTTGTGACATTTTGTTGCATCTCTCGCTCTCTGTGTCTTTCTCTCGCTCTCCTCCTCTCCCTTGTGAATCCCACATAAACGCACACATACAGTACACACACAAGCACTCCACCACCCCCCCTCTCCCTCTTTACACACACACACACACACACACACACACACACACACACACACACACACACACACACACACACACACACACACACACACACACACACACACACACACACAGAGTTTCCATTAGCGTGTAGAGCCTCCACCGCTGCCATGATTACCCTGCCTGGTTACGCCCCCCCGGGATTAATAGATAAATTAGCACCAATGGATCTTAAATAATCACTGACACTTCCATTGTGTGTGTGCGTGTACTTGCAAATACAGCACACATCTCCCTCACACTCCCATGTCGTTAACGCTTGTAAAAAACCCACAAATTCTGCCAAACTTCTTTCATTCACATTCACTTTGATTCTCTGTCTTTTCTCTCTATCTCTCTTCCTCACCCTCCTCCTCCTCCTCTCTCTCTCCTCCTTCATTTTCTTCCTTTTCTTCCTCTTCTTTCTTCCTTGCCTGTCCGTCCGCTGTGAAGCGTAATAAATTACAGGCCCTGATAAGCGTGGTAATAAATCATAATTAGCGATAAGCATAATCACTGATAACGCGGCTGGAGCTTTAGCGAACTCCGCCACGGCTCCCTCATTGTATGCACGAGTGTGTGCATGTGTGTGCAAATGCGAGTGTGTTTGTGTGCGCGTGATTGTGTGTCTCTGCGTCTGTCTGTGCGTCTGTCTGTGCAATTCAAGCAGTGTGTGTGTGTGTGTGTGTGTGTGTATGTGTGTGTGTGTGTGTGTGTGTGTGTGTGTGTGTGTGTGTGTGGCTATGTAATTCAAGCAGTGTGTGTGTGTGTGCATCCTCATGGACATGCCTGTGCATAGGGGTGTGTGTGTGTGTGTGTGTGTGTGTGTGTGTGTATGAGAGAGAGAGAGATGAAATTAGTTTTCTTGCCAGCGGTTACATTAAATCTGGGAGTAAGTTCTTGTTCGGTGCAGATTGCCTCACACCAGCAAGGGCTACTTTGGGACACGCTCACTCCAGTCTACACACACACACACACACACACACACACACACACACACACACACACACACACACACACACACACACACACACACACACACACACACACACACACACACACACACACACACTCCCCAGTCCAGTCTCCAACCCCCCTCAGCTTTCAGAGCGAGAGAGAGAGGGATAAATTGGCACAAGCCAATTGTTGATGGAATAAGAGAGTAGTTGGCAGATTTCAGACATAATGATGAGATGTTGACCGTCTGGTGAATTGTTACAACTTTTGGCTCCGAATTGATCACCTCTGGTGTTTTGTGGAATAATACGCTGTCAGTGCTTCACCAGTGGTTTTATATGTATGCATGTGCTTGGAGGTGTGTGTGTGCGCGTGCGCGTGTGCGTGTGCGCACACCGTAGTCCATCCACACACACAAACGCACACACACATACGCACACACACTGCGAACCGAGCCTACTGTAGTACGACATGCACGCACGCATTCACAAATGCACACACACACACACACACACACACACTGTGAGCTGAGCCTTCTGTAGTCCATCCAGTCGCGTCCAATCTGGTTCAGTGCAATCCAATGTGGCAGCAGCAGCTCTGCAGCATGTATGATTCCCATGTGGACACACACGCACACGCACACGCACACACGCACACACACACACACGAGAGATGGGCGAGAAGAGGGAGGCGCCCACGAATTAGCAATGACCTTGATCACAAACACTCCCAGGAGACAGACGCACGCACGCACAGGCGCACATACAACACACACATGCGCGCGCACACACACACTATGCAACTCTGCTCAATTGCTCAGTTTCTTCTCACAGCAGAGGCAGAGATGTGAGGAGGAGAGAGGGAAGGAGTGACTATGAGGAAGGAGAGGGGGAGAGAGGGAGAGGGGTGCAAAAGATGGCTATGGACTGACACGGAGAGAAAGAGGCAAAGGAGAGATGGCAAAGGAAAGGTAGAAGCATTACAGTTGGGGAGAGAAACAAGTAGAGAGGTAGAGAGGGGGAAGACGAGAGGATCAAAGAGAAGCAGAAAGAAAGACCAGGTGGAGAGAGAGGGAGTGGATGAGAGGAGAGAGATGTATAACGGCAGATAGAGGAGAAAAGGTGCAGATGGGTAGGGGGGGGTGATGGATGACTGTAAATTTGGAGTATCAGTGAGCTTCAGTGATTGATGAAGTAAATCCTGTAGTGTGTGTGTGTGCGTGCGTGTTTGTGATGGTCAATTGGTGTGGATGTGCGTGTGTTTTCACTGTAGGTATGTAACTGTGTGTACATAGTGTATGTGGTTTTGTGTGGGTAGTGGTACACGTCTATGTGGTAGTGTGTTTCTGTGTGTGCCTGTTTGTGTAGGTGTGTTCTATCTGCAGTGTGTGTGTGTGTGTGTAGGTGTGTTGTATCTGCAGTGTGTGTGTGTGTGTGTGTGTGTGTTGTATCTGCAGTGTGTGCGTGTGGAGACTAAATGTTTATTGAATGTTCCTCCATATTTCCCTTTATCTCAGCGGTGCAGACAAGAGTAAAGCCTCTATGATGAAGGCTTTTATCAATCTCCACTCTGAATCCGTGTGTGTGTGTGTGTGTGTGTGTTTCTGAGTGTGTGTGTGTGTGTGTGTGTGTGTTTTCGTGTGTGTGTGTGTGTGTGTGTGTGCGTGTGTGTTTTCTTGTGTGTGTGTGTTTTCGTGTGTGTGTGTTTTCGTGTGTGTGTTTTCGTGTGTGTGTTTTCGTGTGTGTGTTTTCGTGTGTGTGTTTTCGTGTGTGTGTTTTCGTGTGTGTGTGTGTTTCCGTATGTGTGTGTGTGTTTCTGTGTGTCGGGGTGTTGGGAGGGGGGTGAGTGTGCGTTTCAATGTGTGTGTGATTCTGCACATGTGTGTGTGTATTTGTGCCTTTATCAGCAGAAACAAAGCCCACCTCTCTAACCCCTTATCTGGCTTTCCCTTCATACATAATTCAACTGGAGAATCCCCCTCTACTCTGCTCTGCTCTGCTCTGCTCTGCTCTTTTCTATCCTCTGCTCTGCTCTCATCTTTTTCCGCTTTTCTGCCTTCTTCTCTCCTCTCCTCATCTTGTATCTATTCATCTCCTCTCCTCTCCTTTCTACTCCTCTTTTCTGCCCTTTCCTCTCCTCTCCTGTCCTTTCCTCTCCTCTCTTCTCCTCTCCTCTCCTCTCCTCTCCTCTCCTCCTCTCTCCTCCCCTCCTCTCCTCTCCTCTCTTCTCTGTGTGAAGATCCCAATCACTGAGGTCTTTTATGGTTACACCTTCCTTCACAAAGACAATCCAGCATTCACCTCTCCTGCCAACACACACTACTCACACACACTGACACCACTCTCATTGACATTGTACACACACACACACACACACACACACACACACACACACACACACACACACACACACACACACACACACACACACACACACACACACACACACACACACACACACACACACACACACACACACACACACACACAGGGATGATCCCACTCCTCCACACAGCAATGAAAGGCGACTGATGGAAGCCCCGTTCACAGTCGCCCTTCAATGTCACAAAGGCTCATCCACACACCACAAGCCTTTTCAGCTGCAGAAAAGACACATTTACACACACGGTCACATACTTGCTCCCTTGCATGCTCACACACACACACACACACACACACACACACACACACACACACACACACACACACACACACACACACACACACACACACACACACACACACACACACACACACACACACACACACACACACACACACACACACACACACACACACGCGCGCGCGCGCTCGCTCGCACGCTCACTCACTCACTCACTCACCTAGTCCTGCACACAGACACAGTATCTTTGTACTGTACATTCGCACACACACACACACACACACACACACACACACACACACACACACACACACGGAAGATAATGACTGCATACATGTGCTTCAATGCAACTGATGGATGCCTTTCATCTTGAGGGAAGGGGATGGAGAGATAGAGAGGAGAGGGGGAGAGGGGAAGAGGGAGGGGAAAGGGGGAGAGAGAGAGAGAGAGAGAGCATCATGATTTTAGAGTCTCTACTCAAACATCTCTCTTAGTTTACTGTGCGCTGTGTGTATTCAGGGAGAGACGGTAGCTGGAGCTGTGAGCTGTGCTTTTTTCCTCTCATCTCTTGAAACAAGAAAGAGACTGAGAGAGAGAGAAAGCTCCCTTTGGCCAGCTCTCCACCCTCTCTCTTATCTTCCTTTGCTTTTTAATGCATGCTCAGTCGTTAAATATATTTATTATGAAGTTATTTTAAGAACACAGTTCGTCTCCCATTATCAACAGTAAAGTGCAGTCCTCAATAAAATAAAACCAAAACTTATTTCAAAGAGATCTTCAGATACCGTCTCATGTCCCAAGACAAATATGCGCTCTTCACATGCAGAGGCACAAAGGAGATGCGTCTCTGCATGTGTTTCTCTCTGAATGCCGAAATAAAGAAAAGAACTTCAATGGATTGGGATTTTCAGCTTTACCCAACTGTCCTGTTCGCTACCCAGCAGTCAGTCCTCAGCTATGTGTACGCCAAGAGTGACTTACGCTATACCTGAGCAACAGAAGTAATTATTTCTCTATGGAGGGTCGGTGACTAAAGCTACCGAAGCGACTTCACTAGTAGCGAAGGGAGCGGAGCGGCCAGAGTGAATTTCTGCGATTTAAGTCAAGCTAATATTACAGTAATGAACTATGACGCAGTTCAGCAAAAAACAATTGGAATGTTCATATATCCGAGTGTCTCTGGCTGACAAGCCAGAACAGTTACTTCATTAGCTAGGTAAAGATGTCAATGTCACGTCCAGAGCGAGTAAAGCAAATTCATGGCGAAACTACTTCCGCAGCCTCAGCTACTCTGGTAGCGTTGGTCCCTTTTGACGTACACACAGGTTTCCTCTTCCACAGTGTTAGTCTTCTACTGTGTTACACCACAACAAACCTCCATCGGTGACACGAGTTCAAAAATCAATGAGAGATGGAAAGAAAGAACAGAAAAATTAATATGATGATGAAAAACAAAACTCCTACTTGGCAGTCTGCTTGCACGGCTGGCTTATGCTGTTTGACAAATGTACTTCTTTTTTCCTTTCAGCAGATTTGTATTGTTGAACAGTAAGAGTAATTAGAAAAACAGTCAAGAGGGTAATTTTTAATTTTCCTTTACTCTCTCTTTCTCCTCTCCTCTCTCTTTCTTTCCTCTCTCCCTCTCCTCTCTTCTCCTCTCCTCTCCTCTCCTCTCTCTTTCGTTCTTCTCTCTTGCCTCTCCTCTCCTCCCTCGCTCTCTCTCTTCTCTTTGTGCAGTAGTATTGTGCTGAGCACAGAAGCCTAGGCAGCAGTTATAATGGCTGCATGGTGAAAGTGTCTCTTAATAATACTCAGTGCAGTGCAGTGGTGGCTGTGAACACAGACCTGTATTAACCTAGACTGGCAATGGGCGGTCTAGCCAGTGGCAGCTTTTCGGATTGACTGGGCGCAGCCATCTTTGCCTTTTTCGCGCCCTGTGGGCTCCTCCCACAGACGTAGCCCCGCCTAGTGGAGACTATCGCAGCTGTGAGCCATAGGAATGCATACGATTTCAAACGGTGATTACAACGTTATCAAAGTGGGTTTCAATCATTTTTTGTAAGATTTTGACAAGTCGTAACGTCTAAATTCTCATTCCAATGATGAAATAACCCTCACTACCTCCAAACGTTTTATTAGAGAGCCTGAAGCTGAGCGGTCTTGCCAGATCGGGCGGTTTCCCGCCCAATCGGGGCCGTTGAGGAAGGCGGTCTGTGGGTAAAAATGGACGAAAATAATCAGTGTTATCTGGCAACCCCGAAGCCGACTGTTTTCGTTGCCGCTTAGGTTTGCGGATATTTGTGACACTGAATCGGCCATGCTTACGTGTTTAAAGCTTATTTTATGTACTTAACTCAGATGTAATGACAACTGTGTATATTGGTATGTATATCTCTTAAATAAGCCGTACGTTTTCAGTGAAGCTACCGGTAACTGTGCTATTATTAATACCCCCCCCCCTGACGCTGAAGGTAACCTAGCAACAATACGGCACAGCACATTGCAGCTGTGAAAATAAGGAGCCACTTGAGAGCGAGACTTTTCTAGAACATTAATTTATACTAGAGCTATTGTTCTAAAGACGTTACACATGGCCTGGTCCAACTTCACTAGTGAACCAGTGTTGCAAAAAAATATATTTTTTTTAAAAACCCATCGGTGCATGACGTCATTACGTAATTACGGGAGTCTCCACTAAGATGGCGGACTACGATTCTGAGGCTCTGAGAAATCCGAAAATTTCGAGGGGCATTGCCAGTCTAGGTTAATACAGGTCTGTGGCTGTGAATGGCATCTCTATGGAGCTTTAATGGGGCTCCATTGCATGGCATCTCTATGTGAGCTGTAATCGGGCCGCATTGCATGGCATCTCTATGGAGCTTTAATCGGGCTGCAAGGACCATATGCTGCTTCTCAGGAGCTAGTGGAGCATGTCATCGTCATCGTCACCCTGACTGAGCTGTGCTGCACTGCACTGTGCTTCCCAAACTTTTTCTGATGTGACCCTATTTTTTGGATCTATGAATATTTCCATCCCTCCCCTGCAGCAGTATCAGTGCACCATATGAGTGAGTGTTGGAGCGTTGTGCTATTTTTAGGGCCATGCTGACTGTGATGCTGGGCTGGTGGCTGGTGGCTCTCTGCTGACTGTGATGCTGGGCTGGTGGCTGGTGGCTCTCTGCTCTCGGAGCAGCCTATGGGGCGTTTCAGATCACCAGAGGAACGATGCCCACTGCCACTGCCACTGCCACTGCCTGCTAAATCTTGAACCAGATGCAGTTTTCACAAGAACATTTGTCAGCGTTGATGAACTTATTCAAGTGTTTCCCAACCTTTTTTTTTGCCACGTATGCCGTCTAAGTCTGTTCGTAAAACGCAAAACAGTGAGAAGGGAAGGTTACCTTCTCACATGGCCCCAAAGCCAATTCATAAAATCCAATAAGGATCCAATTCTGGGCTCCCTCTCTCCTTGGGCCTGGGACAAGTGAACCCTTTGCGTCCCAACCCCTGTCGGCTTCCTTGATGGTGTGTCATGGGGTCGCATAATAACGGCCGTCTGTAAGCACTTTGCCGCTCTCAGTTACTACTGGGGTGAGAACCTGCACCAACATCTGTTACGTCAGTTCTGGAAATCACTTCAGGGGTTCACCGCACCGCTCCGCACCGCAGGCCTCCAGCCGAGCAGCTTGCAATAACTTCATAACACTCATGTAGTGGCTGTACATGGCAGAGTGGTCCGCGGTGTAAAGTAGATCATGGGTGAAATAGGATGGATATGGAGCGTATTCTCCAGCTTATGGATGTGGAGAATAGAAGAAGAGGAAGGAGAGTGTAGAGGGCCAGAGCAATGGAGAACAGAATAAAATGTACAGACGTAGTTTGGAGGGAGAACAAAAGGTCATCGTTATAACTCAGAAGTGATCTGGCTGTGTCTTCTTTATTTTACTTTTTCTTTTTCTCTCCTCATCTATTCTGTGCTGTGATTTCATCATCTCTCGCCATTCCTCTGTATAATCCACACAGTTCTGTTCCATTTCTCTCTCTCTCTCTCTCTCTCTCTCTCTCTCTCTCTCTCTCTCTCTCTCTCTCTCTCTCTCTCTCTCTCTCTCCCCGCTGCTCTTGTCTTCTCTTCATGGCTTTATTTAGGAACATCAGGAACTCTTTGACGTATCCATCCAGACTACATCGGCTTTATTATTCTCTTTCATTTTTGCTAATAAGGCATCTGCCACTTGTGTGCACGCTGCTCACTCTCTCTCGTCTCACTCACACACAAACACAAACACAAACATGCTGTTCCTCTTCCTCCTCTCTTTGTTTCTCTCTCTCTCTCTCTCTCTCTCTCTCTCTCTCTCTCTCTCTCTCCGTCTTCTTTCTGTCTATCTCTCAAATTCAAATTTCTTTTTTCTCTTTCACTCTGTCTTTTGATTTCTCTTTCTTCCGCGCTCTCTCTCCTTCCCTCTCTTGCATACTCACTTTCTCTGTCTGTCTCTCTCTATCGCTCTATCTCTCTCTCTCTCACTCACTCACTCACTCACTCACTCACTCACTCACTCACTCACTCACTCACTCACTCACTCACACACACACACACACACACACACACACACACACACACACACACACACACACACACACACACACACACACACACACACACACACACACACACACACACGCACGCACGCACGCACGCACGCACGTGCGCGCATACACACAATAACAGTAGCATTTGTACGCACAAACCATTTCCATGCACAGTTGAAGGCTGACGCACATTGTTGTGTTTGTTTTCTCTTACTATGCTCTATTCTCTATCCTCTGTTCTCTTCCTCTATGCTCTCCCCTTCTCTGTATTGCTGTGCATTATAGGCCACAGTAACCATAAAGGGAGACTTGTATGCTTCACAGCTCAGCTAGCTGTGTCTCTGCAGTACCTGTCAGTTTCCTTATGGGGGTTGAATGTGTGTGTCCAATGTGCGTGCAGTACCTGTGTGTTCCTTTATGGGGGTTGAATGTGTGTCTGCAGTACCTGTCTGTTCCCTTATGGGGGTTGAATGTGTGTCTGCAGTACCTGTGTCTTCCCTTATGGGGGTTGAATATGTGTGTCCAATGTGCGTGCAGTCAAGTATGTGTGCACAGTGTGGTTAAAGTGACTTTCATCACTAGTAGGTGAGTACCTGCGTCTGTGTGCTTGTGTATGTGTTGATGTGTGGAGAGAGAGAGAGAGAGAGAGAGAGAGAGAGAGAGAGAGAAGAGAGAGAGAGAGAGAGAGAGAGAGAGAGAGAGAGAGAGAGAGAGAGAGAGAGAGAGAGACGCAGGGGATGGTCACTGCATGTGACAAGTGGTAGATTGAGAGAGAAGGAAAGAATTCCACTTGCACACACAATCACTCAGTCCCTCGTCTCTCACACTTCTCCCCCCCCCCCCCCCCCTCTCTCTCTCACACTCATTCTCCCCCCCCTCTCTCTCTCTCTCTGTCTTTGATGATGTGTATCGGGGTCCTGGTGATCAATGCAGCCTTCAGTAGGGATTTGGCCCGCGTGTCTCAGCCTCAATCAGCTCTGATGGGCGCTGGCCAATCTGACGAAGCCTCCAAAGTGCCTTTGAAGCAGCGCTTCACATCGCTCAATAACCAGCCAGAGATGGACTTCGATGCTGTGCTGCACTCTCTCTAGTGCAGGGGTGTCAAACTCATTTTGGTCCGGGGGCCGCATACAACCCATGTGGACCTCAAGCGGGCCGCATTAGTAACATCATCGCAAAAAAAAACGTAAAGCAGAGGATTAGTGTTCAGTACTATCACGTTTTAAATGTGTTGAATATGTAGAAAGCAATGCAATACTGAAAATCCTATGCAACATTTCCTTGACTTCATTCATTCATTGCCAACCGTCAATGAATTAAATATGGGACCGTTCATTTTTGCACGCATTCTAACGTCCCGTTTCCAGTTTCAGCTTAATAGGAACCAATACAAATCCAATTATATTTATTATTTAATTACAACCAATACCAATACAATACGAATAAGAAGTATTAACATTTTATCTCTATATATGAGGTCTATAATATATGATCTTTATCAAATGCCTGTTACAGTACAAATTCACCATTTATAATAGAAGTGTGATGTGCACTTTACTACATATATACAGTATAACAGAGGGACCATTGGGTTAATGTCATGCAGGTCTCGATTTTGTCCCGATTGGCGTAATTGCGCATTTCGGTTATTTCATTGAAAAAAAAAAAAAAAAAGTAAAAAAAAATTTTTTGTGGTGTGGGGTGGTGAACGTGTACTTCATGTGTGGGAATGGGTTGGTGTTTTTCAAGGCATTCACATGTGGGAAGGTGTGTTGCATGCTTGCCCACTATGTGAGTGAATGCCTTGTATTGAAGGCAGGTATTCCCCCATCCACATCATCTCCTGTGGTCCCATGATAAAGGCGGTGTGTTGTGTACAGCTTGCTTCATGCAGGCCCATGTACTTAAACATCTCAGACAACCATACACCTGCTCCTGTCCAGCTTAGAAACACAACATGCACACCTCTCCAGCTTGGCATGCAGTACGTCTTCAAGAGCTACAGTACCATTTCTGGAAATAACAAGCTCATTTACTCAAGAGTTTTCTTTAGCTGCTGAGCTAGATTTCATTTTTAAAAATGTCTATAAAGTCATGTTTTGCATTATGTCAAAGCTTTTTTGCATATGTTGTCTGTGCAACCAGTTATATCTTACTGTTTTCCCATCGATGGTGACTTGAGCCTTTTTTCCGTTTCCCATGGGACAATTTAGAACTGCCCTTTCATTGCCGCTTTTTTTTTCACTCTCTCTCAGTGCCTTCATGTTTACTCATGGTTCTCCTCTCCTCTCCTCTCCTCTGTCGTTGTCTCCCCACAGAAGCGTGACGATCTCCAGACAGAGTCCAAGGCCAGCCCCAAGAAGAGTGCTGAGCCGGCCATCGACCTGCTGGGCCTCGGTGAGTAGACTAGAGACTCTCCTGAATATTTCAGCAGCCAGCCAGCCGACACCACAAGCCACCACCACCATCACCGCCACCACCAAACCCCTCTCTCCTCTCCTCCCCTCATACCTCATACCCCTTACATTACATTACTTTGCATTACACTCTAAGTACAAAGCAACTTTATTTGGGTTCACGGTGTTGGTCACAGTCACCACCACCACCACCAAACCCCTCTTTCCTCCCCTCATACCTCATACCCCTTACATTACATTACTTTGTATTACACTTTGCAGACGCTTTTGTACAAAGCAACTTACAGTTATTTGGGTTCACCGTGTTGGTCACCACCACCACCACCACAAGAAGCCATCACCACCAAACCCCTCTCTACTCCCCTCATACCCCGCACCATCCCCCAACCACACACACACACACACACACACACACACACACACACACACACACACACACACACACACACACACACACACACACACACACACACACACACACACACACACACACACACACACTTTCACTGGCACACAGAAACACAAACATACATGAACGTGCCTCTCCATCCTGGTGGCCTGGTTGCTGCTGGTCCTGACCTTGGGGGGGCAGGCAGGGGGCAGGAAAAGGGGATCCGTCTGATGTCTGACTGGAGGCGATAGCACAGGTGACAGGTAGGAAAGTGGAAGAGGAGAAGAGCCAGGGCAGGAGGAGGTAGAGGAGGAGGAGAAGAGGAGGAGGAGGAGTAGAGGAGAAGGGGATGGACAGAGACAGAGGGAGGGAGATGAAGACAGATTGTAGAGCAGTGACTTTCAACCTTTCTTGAGCACACGTTTTTTTTTCATTCTATGATATCCCCGCGACCCCACTTGATGGTCTTTAATGGCACACTAGTCGGTGTAGTCCAGTAGAAAAACACTGTTACAGAGGATATGAGACATATGAGCCTTGGCTGATGAGCAGGGACCCCCTTAACTATTGGGCCCCTGCGCCTGGGCCCAGTAGGCCTGTGCAATAGTCTGTCCTTGCTGATGTGCCAGCTGGGACACGGTGTGGTGTGGTGTGGTGTGGTGCTGTGTTGTGTTGCTGCGGTGCAGAGTGTCACGTGATCCAACGGCATGACCCGGTCACCATAGCCACAGGCCACCTCGGTCACCTTGCGTTCACCTCACCGCCTCATTTGGGCAAAGGTGAAATGGAGAAAAAACAAAAGCAATCGACAGCTATCCGCTATCTGCTATCCAAAACCCAATCAATTCTGAAACTGAATGAGTGGTCAATAAGTATTGAAATGAAATGGTTACATCTCGAAAGTATTGTTTTTTGTTTTATTTGTATTTATTTATTTTTATTGCAGGCAAACCCCTTCTCCCAGCCACGGCAGGGCCAGCAGCAGCCTTTTATTGTTAAAAACGATACAGTACAGTAGCCAATCAAGATATTCACCCAGGTTGGGATTTTTTCCCTTTGGGTGGGAGTAAACCTTGTGCCCTTCAAGCGCCTCGCAGTTGGAAAGAAGAACTCAAAAGGCACGACTCTGCAATTTATATACAGTATACCTGACCCGCAATTCATATGCATTCATTTTGTGCAGCACTTCTCTCAGTGGCAAGCTGTGCTAAATATTGCTTTGAAAATACACTTTATTTTACATGGAAACTCACCACCGTTGTGTTCAGGTGCATTTCCATTGCTAATGACCTTTTAGCTGTGAGTGCAGACCATGTAGGCGGGTGAGCCACACTAAATAGCCCTGCGTGCCGTCAGCAGCAGGTTTGATACCTTTAGCCAGTGCCATTTGCACTCAGCATGCATGTAGCCGTCGTTGAAGTGCCGATGTAATACAGTTTCCTAGTTTGTGTTGTTTGACTTTTTTTTTTCTTTCCTCTCTCACAAACAACATCTTCTCTATCTAGCTCCATTACACCACCGGCACCTCTCTCTCTCTCTCTCTCTCTCTCTCTCTCTCTCTCTCTCTCTCTCTCTCTCTCTCTCTCTCTCTCTCTCTCTCATACTCCCTTTCTCCCCATCTTTCTCCTTCTCCCCCCACATATTGACTTCTCTCTCTCTCACTTCTCTCCACCTCTTCCCTGCTTTCGGGGGAAATGAGACTTCTCCCCTTTCCCAGCCCAGACCCAAGGATATATTTGGAGGCTGTTTTGTTGCTGTGTGATCGTGGATGTGTGCGCGCGTGCGGGATGGTAGCAGTCTGTGTGTGTGTGCTTGTGTTTATGTCTGTAGGACTGTGTGTGTGTGTGTGTGTGTGTGTGTGTGTGTGTGTGTGTGTGTGTGTGTGTGTGTGTGTGTGTGTGTGTGTGTGTGTGTCTGTATTTTTTTTCTTGTTGTGTATGTGCAATTTTGTGTTTGTAGTATTTGTAGGAGCGCGTGCGTGCGTGCGTGCGTGCGTGCGCATGTGTGTTGTGGTTGCCTTAGGGCGGGAAAGGAGGTGAGCGACAGGTTCATGACAGGTAGATGTGATGACAGAGTTGGCTTAGAAATCAAGGGGGAGAGAAAAAAAGCGTGGAACCATGATGGATTGGTTTTTGTTTAGATAGGTAATGCTTGTTCATAGTGGCTGTGTGCATCTGCGTGCGTGTGTGTGTGTAAATGCATGTGTGCATGCATTTGTGTGTGTGCGTTCGTGCAAAAGGGCTCAGGTGACTGTATTCACAATTGTATTGACAACGCCCCCCCATGCCCCCCAGATGAAACCGGATGCCAACCACCATTCACCCCCACCCATCCCATAATAGCCACATCTAATGTACAGGGGGGACAGGACACATAGGAACGGGGATGGAGGATGGTCGTACTGTGGTCTTCTTCCGCCTCTTCCATCACCAGCCTGTTCCTTCCTCCAATTTTCCAAGTTTCTATCTCTCCTCTCCCATCTCTCTATCTGTCCATTTCTATACCTATCTCTGTCACACACACACGCACATACACACGCACATACACACGCACATACACACGCACACACACACACACACACACACACACACACACACACACACACACACACACACACACACACACAAAAACACTTTCTCTAAAAGCCCCCTGTGTTTCTGTGTGCGTTTGCGTGTGTATGTGTGTGTCTGTCCACCTGTGACTCGGTGTGTGTGTGTGTCTGTCACGTCTGTGGTTTGACAGGAGAAGGGGATGGGATTTCTGAGAAAATTGATGTTTCTGTCGAGCGAGCAGCCTGCCCTGAAGCTGCTGCGTCTAATGTTGATGTCCCCTGAAAACGCTGCAGACTCTAATGTTGATGTCCCCTGAAAACGCTGCAGACTCTAATGTTGATGTCCCCTGAAAACGCTGCAGACTCTAATGTTGATGTCCCCTGAAAACGCTGCAGACTCTAATGTTGATGTCCCCTGAAAACGCTGCAGACTCTAATGTTGATGTCCCCTGAAAACGCGCCAGAGTCTAATGTTGATATCCTCTGAAAACCCTTGAAAACGCTGCAGACTCTAATGTTGATGTCCCCTGAAAACGCTGCAGACTCTAGTGTTGATGTCCCCTGAAAACGCTGCCTGCTCTGCTCTGGACATCTGTCTTTCCTAGCTATCTCTCTTCTCTCCTTTTCTCCCTGTTTGCGTCACTCTATTTCTCGATTACACACACACACACACACACACACACACACACACACACACACACACACCAGGCATGAAAATCCCTCACCTTTCGGCGAAATTCGCCGTTTTGAAATCAAAATGGGTCATTTCTGTGAATCGTGTAGATCCGAGGAGAAAATTTTAGGGGGGGGGTCGAGCGAGGAGAAAAGTGTAGCGCCACTGTATCATTGTGTAGCGCTCTACCGCAGAAAACTTCATACAGATTCAGGAGAGATTCCACAACTGACAATGACTTTTGACCAATCACAGTATTTGTTGCCGTCGTCACAGTCAATAACGTGAACGAGCTCAATCTAAGTCCCGCACTTCATACTTCTCTTTGAAAGCCGCAATTTAAAACAGGTGCCGCCTTGGTCTGCGGGGCTGGCGTGGTTGTATCAAATATCTTTCTTTATAGTTCTAGAACATCTCTGATTATAAGAAAATGTCCAAACGATGTCACAGATAGTCTACACGTTTCCCAGAGAGGTAGCTATTTGAGATCATGATTCTTGTTATGAGAACATCAGGAAGCAAGCATTTCGTTAAGAAGTGAGTTGATGTAGTTAGCCACAGTGGTTAAGCTGTTTTTCCTAATAATTTGAAACCGCATTTGCCCTGCCCATGTGAAAAAGTATTTATTCTCAAAAGAGCTCCGTTAATGAAAGCTTGGGTAGGCCTACGGCACGTTTTCCTGACGGCTATTTTAACGGGTCTGTGCGCTGCGAAATGGCGAAAGTATCTAGTATAGGCGCTACGGGGAAGAAGCGCATGTAGGTGCTACGCGAGGCATCCAACATCATGGTTCGAATCATATGCTGCGGCTTCTTATAGCACGCACGAGAGGGAGAGGGAGAAAGAGCGAAGCCTAACTTAGTTAATCGTTTGACACGGCATGATTCCTTTAACAATTTGTCCCAAGTTTTTTGTAATCCCTTAGCCTACATCTAAATGACATATTAAAAATCTATCTATTTAGATTTAGTGGAACACGGTCAAACTGTTTTTTTCACGGTCAAAGTTGGAGCTTTCCTATTATTTTTTTCATAGGCAAACAGGCGAATGGACAAAAAATTGAGTAGTTTGGATACAATTTCAGTAGTTTATCCAAACTGTGACAGAGATTTTTTTTTAATTAAAATTTGTCTGAAATATGATGATTAACTGTTCAAACGAGATCACAACCAGGCAAGCATTGAGGGGACATTGGATAGTGTTGAGAGGAGGGGGTGCTTAGTTGCCATTGGGGGGCATTAGTCTATTTTATTTTTAAGGGGGCCATTGGCAGGGTTTTGATGAGGTCAATGGGGTGTTGGGAAGCTTATGATGAGGTCAAGGAGGAATTTATTTTTTTAAAAGGCTGAGTACCAAAACCCATTTTATCTATCTATCTATCTATCTATCTATCTATCTATCCATCTATCCATCTATCCATCTATCCATCTATCCATCTATCCATCTATCCATCTATCCATCTATCCATCTATCCATCTATCCATCTATCCATCTGCCCCCCTCACCAGACATGACAGCATGACAATCATGAAGTAAGTAAGATGGTTGGCAGTTCTTCTTATGTTCACTGTCCCTGGGTCGCTATAGTATGCTCAAAATTCATCATTTAAAGACGGTTTTAGCTAAATTTTCTCCCATGGCAGAGCATGCCCCCAGACCCCCTGGCCCCTAGTATGACTCTTATACAACACTATCCCCCAAAAACGACACTGCACACCACACATGCGCGCGCACCGCTGCAGCACACGCGCCGCTCCGTGCCACGCCACGCCGCACCTTTCTCACCTTTTTCACCCCTGACCCGTTTTCATGCCTGAACACACACACACACACACACACACACACACACACACACACACACACACACACACACACACACACACACACACACACACACACACACACACACACAAATATTGTATGTACACAGCACAGCCATTCCCTCAGTCAACAGTCTGGAGGCATTTGTTGGCTCTCTGCGTGTGTGTGTGTGTGTGTGTGTGTGTGTGTGTGTGTGTGTGTGTGTGTGTGTGTGTGTGTGTGTGTGTGTGTGTGTGTGTGTGTGTGTGTGTGTGTGTGTGTGTGTGTGTGTGTGTGTGTGTGTGTGTGTGTGTGTGTGTGACTGTCTGCTTGTGTGTGTTTCTTTGTGTGTGTCTGCGTGTGTGTGTGTGCATGTTTGCATGTGTTTGTGTGTGTGTGTGTGTGTGTGTGTGTGTGTGTGTGTGTGTGCGCGCGTGCGTGTGCGCGCGTGTGTGCCTGTCTGCTTGTGTGTGCCTGTCTGCTTGTGTGTGCCTGTCTGCTTGTGTGTGTTTCTTTGTGTGTGTCTGCATGTGTGACTGTGCCTGTTTGCATGTGTGTCTGTGCCTGTCTGCTTGTGTGTGTGTCTGTGTCTCTGTCGTTTACTGTCTGTGTGTCTGTCTGGATTTGTGTGTGTTTGTGTTGGAGAATGAATGCTTGAGTTGCCATGAGCTGTCTCAGTAAAGCAGCTTAAATTTGGCATCATATCATCACAGTGTCCACCCATCTTGGTGAAAAGAAAACACATTTTATTCCTCTTCACACTACTAATGAGGCTCAGGTGTCAGAGTTAGGTCTGCCATTTGGTCTGTCGCTTTTGACAGGCTGTTAAAAAGTTCTTGGTGATTTTCTTTGACTGTCAGAAAAATGTGGAAATTGTAGTTAAAATGTATTGCAGGCCTTGGATTACCATCGACTGAATATGTTCTGTCAAAATTGTTTGTATGAATTCAAGTGGTCCTAAAATCAAGCTCTCATTGATTTGTTGATCTGTTGACTATTAAATAAATACAGGGGTTGGTCAAAATAACTGAGACACCTGTCATTTTAGTATGGAAAGCTTCCGCTTGCGTTCACAGTTAATACTGTTGGAAGTGGATCATCCTTCTTGGTGGTATGCAGACTTTACCTTGGATACTGTGGCTCTTGATACATCACAAAGACTTGCTGTCCCAGTCAAAGATGCAACAATTACACGGACACCAAGAATTTCTCCTTTTTGAACTCTGATTGATTAATGAAGATTGGCCAACAGGCTGGTCCACTTGAGCCATGAAACTTCCAACACTAAAATGAC
This sequence comes from Engraulis encrasicolus, assembly GCF_034702125.1. Taxonomy (NCBI): domain Eukaryota; kingdom Metazoa; phylum Chordata; class Actinopteri; order Clupeiformes; family Engraulidae; genus Engraulis; species Engraulis encrasicolus. The sequence goes on along the minus strand of NC_085880.1, from coordinate 41,363,863 downwards.
AGGTGTCTCCGTTGTTTTGTCCAACCCCTGTATTTTCTTTTGATTGTCCTCTTACAGTAGGCATACAAAAGGCATCACAAAATGTTTTCCAATCGCCAACACAACCAAATGCTCTATTCGCTTGTGTTGCCGTCTAGTCTTGTTGTCAATCATTTTGACATTCACACCGCTACTTGTTGGCAGAGTTGGGAAAAGGTGTTTTGATGGAGCTGTGGAAGTGAAAGTAGAAATGTAGCGAAAGTTTATTTCAGAGCTCAAGCTACGGGCGTCAGGCAGCACATTTAACATGGCAGAGCAGAGCAGAGCTGAAAGCCAATGGAGTAACAGGAAGAGGTTTTCTCTTGAATGTCACAGTCGGACTCCCCGAAGTCAATGTTACATCACTTATCTGTGGGGAGCCTGTGCGAGCTTGCATGCCTGTGTGTCAGTGTGTGTCCGTCTGTCTGTCTTGGTAGGTGTTTGTGTGTGTGTGTGTGTGTGTGTGCGTAAGTGTGTTGGTGTGTGTGTGTGTGTGAGCGAGCATGTCTCTGTCTCTGCAAAGTGTGTGCACCCAGATTTGTCTTGGAACGCGTATGAGTGTGTGTGCGTGCTTGCGAGTGGATAGGTTTTATTGTGTGTATCGTATGTGTGTGCGCTCCTACGAGTGTGTTTACCGTATGTGTGTGCGCTCCTACTTGTGTGTGTACCGTATGTGTGTGCACTCCTACGTGTGTGTGTGTACCGTATGTGTGTGCGCTCCTACGTGTGCGTGTACCGTATGTGTGTGTCGGTGGCCCTTGTTGAACTGTGACATTCAGCAGGAGGGAGCTCCGGATCTCTGGCTCTGCCCCCCAGGGGGGAGGCTGCCTTCAGGGGGGGGCAGCTGTGAGATCCCTAACCTTTGAGTCAGCCAGCGGGGAGAGGCAACCTCCCCTTACCCACACCAGCCACCACTACCACCACAGTCACAACCACCTCCACCTTCACCTCCGCCACAGTCATGACGACTGGCAGCCAGCAGAGAGAGGCAACCTCCCCTAACCCTCACCAGCCACTGTCACCACCACCTCTTCCCCTAATCCTCACCAGCCACCACAACAACCACCACCACCACTACCACCTCCTCCACCACAGTCAGCCAGCAGAGAGAGAGGCAACGACCTTTCAGACACAACCCCCACCACACCACACTCACTGCACATCACTTCACTTCCTTGTCCTTTCTCCCTGCAGGCCACAGACATGAATTTCTTCCTGTCACTGTCTTTTTTCTTTCTTGTTCTGTGTCTTTTCTGTGTCCCCTCTCTCCCCCCCCCCCCTCTCTCTCTATCTGTCTCTCTCGCTCCATTTTTCTGTCACAGTCTGTCCCATCTCCCTCCATGTCTTTTAACCTCTGTCTGTGTCTCTGTGCCTCTCTTTCTCTATTGCTGTTCTTCTTCTATGTATCTCTCTCTCCCTCTTTGCTCTCCCTCTCTCTCTCTCTCTTTCTCTTTTTCCTCTGGCTAACCTCTTTCGTGCCCTCTTCTTCCTCCTTGACTGGGGACCTCATTCTAAATAAGCCTCATTCTCAAATTCAATTTAATTAAATCCGGAGCGTGTAATGCCCACGATAAGGAACAGAAGCGCCAAGAAATTTACATTTCAATGGGCGAACGTACATGGAGTAAAATTTATGTGAAAGAATAAAAAAGATATATACGTGTATATAATACAGGAAAAAAGCGCAGTATAGAGGTGCCCTTTTAAAATACAATATTTTTCTGCCATAGACAAAGAAGAGATCTGTCTCAGGTACTCTTCTAAGGTTTTCGAGGACTTTCTTGGGACTTTTAAGTTCAAGGTTGCTGGGCGTAAAATGGTGTTTCTCAACGGTGGGAGTCCTATGGGGCGTTGCCATTGGGGTGCATTAGTCCATTTCGTTTTCTAATACCGGTACTAAGGGGGTGCTTGACAGGCTTATAACTCGGCCAAGGGGGCGTTAGAAGGCTCGTGATGAGATCAAGGGGGCGCTTGTTCAAAAAAGGTTGAGAACCGCAGGTGTGAAACGTGCATAGAAGAGCCTCTGATTTCTACTGATAATTCTTCTCAGCCTAGAAGAAGAATGTTGTCCAGCTCTCCACCTCTTCACCGCTCTCTCTTTCCCGTCGAGACAGCTACCATAACCATCTGATGTCTGTGCCAGCCATGGCCTAGTGGTTAGGGAGTTGGTCTTTCAATCTGGGGGTTGGAGGTTTGAATCCCCCCTGACTTCTCCCTACATCTCCATCCATGGTTGAAGTGCCCTTTAGCAAGGCAACTAACCCCACAAAGCTCCAGGGACTGTAACCAATACCCTGAAAAGTTGATTAAAAAGCATCAGCTAAGTGTAATGTAATGTCTCATTTTTGTTTTGTGGCGGGTTTTTTCTCCATTTCTGTATTCACCTCTTCTTGTTGGAAGCTGTTCATGATCTACTATCGATGTTCAGTGGAGCTTTGTTGGTATGACTAATCATACTGTGTGTTGCATTGCCAAAGCATAATCAAGACATATTGGAAGAGACTAAAAAGGATAAAAAAGCATATGAGCATTGAATCATCAGTCAATTAGTCTGGCTCAAAAAGTAACAGTCTCAGCCTCTTTCATCCTCCCCTCCCTCCAGGGCTCGAAATTAACTTTTTTCCTTTGTGTCCCGCAATTGTTCCGGATTCCACTTTGTATTGTCCCGAATGTAACCAGAAGTGTCCCCATTTTTTTCGCGCCTGAATAAGTGGTAAATTACGTCCACGTTCAATTTCATGTGTGACTAAGTTTTTTGTTTTTTTTTGCAGTGCAACTGTGAATTCAGGTTTTTAAGAAAAAAAACGAGGGTGTGTTAAATCATGAACATCTATGCCTTGTATAGAAAAATGCCTTGAGTAACCGTGCACATTTCGTTTTTCAAGAATATATGAGCATGGTGATATGAGGAAATCTGCATTCAATGACATTATATTTGTCTATTGCAGCCAGCCTGTTGCTCTGTTGTAACCTATTTAGCCTACAGATAAAAACAGCTTTCATTTAGTCTACTACATATCAATAACAATTCAGTGTCTGTTTAGCTTTAGTTAAAAAGTGGCAATAGTCTAACCTAGTCTGACTTTGGCCACTGGTTGTGATGGGCATGCCGGTGGAAGATAGCCAGGCCGTGCCCTCCTAGTGATGCAACAGCTTCAGCCAGTCTCGAAGAGATGTGAAAGTCGATGATAATCAGGCTAGGTGGAAGAAGATGCGGTAGGTTTTTGGGCCGCATTAGGAGTACGACAACGCATTGCAAGACGTTTCCTTTCCGCTTTAAATTCACGACATTGACATCAAGACAATTTGATAACCTAAAAATAAATGCAGAAAAAACTACGACCGCACACTTAAGCCTACCTCACTTTCGAGAAAGAGAGGGAGAGAGGCTAGCATGGAGAGGGAGAAAGAGAGGGATTGGAGAGAAACAATGCGCTGGCAATGCTGTAAAATTGAAGCGCGTTCTTCGTGCTTGTAATCAATGAAGTCAAGATGGACTTTTCCCCTTTTCAATTAGACCTTGGCTACTAGGCATTTCTGCTTTTACCAGCACAGAAACAATAACACGGATACTTCAACATTAATTAAATAACTGCGTTTGTATGACGATGTTCAGAATATAGCGCCTTCATTTCCAGCCATTTGAATGAAACTGCTTGACGTTCTTGGCTAACAACTACTCAGCTTGCTTGCCGTTTCCCTAACTATTTGTTACTGGAAAGTCATTTTTTTACAGGCAGTTTCTGATATGTATGAATGAGGGTTAGTCTACTTTAGAGCCAGCTCGCGTTTCTGGTGTTTTGGGCGGATAAGCACGCGACAGGTGGCAACAGACAACTGCGCATTGTTTGGGTCTGTTGCTTTGCTTACCTGAAATATTAGCAAAACCGAACTCCATTCATCTCACAGCTTAACCATGTGTCTACTGGAATATATCCTTGTTGGCTTGCAAAATCAACAATCCAGAGCCCGTTTTCGCTGAGAGCAT
>NC_085880.1:41344857-41349857 GCF_034702125.1 Engraulis encrasicolus | reverse complement strand
CATTGTCAAGTTATTTAATGGGCAAGTTACACACACAAGTTACACAGATAGACGGCACGTGTCGCTGACCTAACACAGAACTAAAGGGCCGTACACACACGTTGCTGCTAGTTACTCGCTCAGCGAATAAACTCAATAGAATTTCAATGTGTTCCAGCGAGACTAGCAGGCGAGTAGGCGAGTACTGTACAAGCGATGCCATATGGGCGGATCCCGAGTTGAAAATATTTTATCTTCGAGCGAGGCAAGTAAGCGAGTAACCAATTGGAAGGCAGAGTTCGGTACTTCTCGCCTGTTCATTGGCAGTTAAAGCCGCAGGAATTTTCAGCGAACGTTACATGAAAGAGAGGTGAGTAGGCGAGCAAGCGAGAAGCTAGTAAATAGCAGCGATGTGTGTGTACAGCCCTTAAGTGTGAGGGACCAAGAGTGCCCCCTATAATTTCCATCCTTTCAAAATAAAGGCCTTACTGCCTTACCCCACAGTAATCATACAGTTATGTGGTGCTCTCTGTTACTGTGCTGTGCTAACCTACCCTGTCACTCCATCGAAATCTTTTCCAGCATGATAACTGATGATGATGACGATGTCAACAGCGATGATGGTGATCTTAATTCAGTGACACTGTGCTCTGCTATGCTCAGTGACTGTGGTGGTCCACATTGCACCATGCTAACATGAGAATGAAGGCGATGGTGAAGTTGATAATGTAATGGTGGTGGTGCTGTGCTACGCTAGGCTAGGCTAAGTGGTGTGGAGAATGCTGTTTTCTGGGCTCAGTGTGGGGTGTGGGGAATCCTGTGCCCTTCAGTTATGCGGCGGCACACCACAACAAATACTATCTGCACCATGCCAGCATGCTGACAAGCATACTGGATGTGTGTGTGTGTGTGTGTGTGTGTGTGTGTGTGTGTGTGTGTGTGTGTGTGTGTGTGTGTGTGTGTGTGTGTGTGTGTGTGTGTGTGTGTGTGTGTGTGTGTGTGTGTGTGTGTGTGTGTGTGTGTGTGTGTATGCAGGGAGGTTGAGTGCCTACGGGGTAATTACAAACACACATCATACACTGCTGCTTGCTCCCTCTCTCACAGCACTTTATCATATGAGCACAAGAGTGGTGGAGGAGAGGAAAAGAAGAGGAGGGGAAGCGAAGAGAACACAAGAGAGAGAAAGAGAGAGAGAGAGAGAGAGAGAGAGAGAGAGAGAGAGAGAGAGAGAGAGAGAGAGAGAGAGAGAGAGAGAGAGAAAGGAAGAGATAGAGAGAAAGAAAGAAAGCAAATTACAGAGTGAGAGACAAGTGGAAGGAGAGGCAGATAAGAGGGGTGGCAGGAGAGAGAGATGGAGGGATGGAAGGCAAGAGAGAGAGAGAGAGAGAGAATGAAGTAGAGGAGAGAAGGGAAAGAGGCAGGAAGGCAAGACAGAGAGAGCGAGAGAGAGAGAGAGAGAGAGCGAGAGAGAGTGGAGGGGAGTGGAGTGGAGGGGAGAGGGGTGGAGGAGAGGAGGGGAAGAAGCAGGAAGGCGAGCACATCCACAAAGGCATTAGGATGCAGATGACATGGGGGAAGAACAATGAGATAGATTAATGTACCAATCCATTTGCACAAACACACTCACGCCACACCACACCAGACACTCTGCAGCATGGCAAAGATGATGGAGGGAAGAGAGGAGAGAGAAGAGAGGAGTCGGGGAAAGAAGTGGAGAGAGGAGAGAGAGAGAGGAGGAAGAGGGATGATCCATAGCATGACAAACACGAGAGAAAAAGAAAGGAGCATTGAGAAATTGGGGAGAAAAGAGAAAAAGGAACAGTGCTGCATAGCATGGTAAACATGATGGAGAGAGAGAGAGAGAGAGAGAGAGAGAGAGAGAGAGAGAGAGAGAGAGAGAGAGAGTGAGAGAGAGAGAGAGAGAGAGAAGTGGAATGATGAATAAGCAGGAATGAGACATGGAAGGAGTAGGAAGGAAGAGAAGAATGCTTCATACTGTAGCATGACAAACATGATGAAAGGATAGAAGAGACGGGCGCGAAAGAGGAGAGGAGAGAAGAGAAGAGAGGGAAAAGAGAAGAGGTGAGACAGAAGCTAAAAGGGTGAATGGATAGAATCAGATTATGGGGGGGCAAGGGAAAGAGGAGAGAGAGAGAGAGGAGAGAGAGAGAGAAAAGAGAGAGATAAGAGTAGAAGGGTGAGACCAGTGGAATGAGACATGGTGTGTGTGTGTGTGTGTGTGTGTGTGTGTGTGTGTGTGTGTGTGTGTGTGTGTGTGTGTGTGTGTGTGTGTGTGTGTGTGTGTGTGTGTGTGTGTGTGTGTGTGTGTGTGTGTGTGTGTGTGTGTGTGTGTGTGTGTGTGTGTGTGTGTGTGGAGACAGGGGGGTGGGGGTGCTGGTAGAAGAAGGGAGAGAAAGCGGGAGGGAAGGAAAAAAGAAAGACAGGAATGCAATCCTCCGTGGAGAGAGGCCAGGCTTTAGCACGGACTCATGAATAAAAATTGACGCGTTCTTACCAAAAGCCCCTGTGAGGATGCGTGTGGATGTAGCCCTTTATTCCTCTGTACTGTGTGTGTGTGTGCGTGTCTGTGCCCGTGCCTTTGTGTGTGTGTATACATGTGTATGTGTGTGTGTGTCTGTGTGTGTGAGAGAATTTGTGTGTGTGTGTGTCTGTGTGTGTCTTTGCGTGTGTATGTGTATGAATGTGTGTGTGTGCACGTGTGTGTGTGTGTGTGTGTGTGTGTGTGTGTGTGTGTGTGTGTGTGTGTGTGTGTGTGTGTGTGTGTGTGTGTGTGTGTGTGTGTGTGTGTGTGTGTGTGCATGTGTGTGTGTGTTTTCAAGACACCCCGAGAGCTGTCGGTCACAGTTGGCCAGCTGTAGCTGCCGTTTTTCCCGTCAGTCAGTCAGTCAGCTCTCTCTCCTCTACCCCAGTCAGCTCTCTCTCTCCTCTACCCCAGTCAGCTCTCTCTCTCCTCTACCCCAGTCATCTCTCTCCTCTACCCCAGTCAGCTCTCTCTCCTCTACCCCAGTCATCTCTTTCCCCTCTACCCCAGTCAGCTCTCTCTCCTCTACCCCAGTCAGCTCTCTCCTCTACCCCAGTCAGCTCTCTCCTCTACCCCAGTCAGCTCTCTCTCCTCTACCCCAGTCAGCGCTCTCTCCTCTACCCCAGTCAGCGCTCTCTCCTCTACCCCAGTCAGCTCTCTCCTCTACCCCAGTCAGCTCTCTCTCCTCTACCCCAGTCAGCTCTCTCTCCTCTACCCCACATCTCTCTCCTCTACCCCAGTCAGCTCTCTCCTCTACCCCAGTCAGCTCTCTCCTCTACCCCAGTCAGCTCTCTCCTCTACCCCAGTCAGCTCTCTCTCCTCTACCCCAGTCAGCTCTCTCCTCTATCCCAGTCAGCTCTCCCCTCTACCCCAGTCAGTCAGCTCTCTCCCCTCTACCCCACGTTTTGCCCCGGAGCTCCAGCAGGGTTTGGATGGGCACCGCGCTGATCAGAGACCCAGAAAAAGACCTCGCTCTCTGGGGAGAGAGTTGACGCAGGACTGGGGTCAAGGAGGTGGAGGAGAGACGGAGATGGATGGAGGAGAAGAGAGAACAGAGAGGAGAGGAGAGGGGGGAGATGGAAGAAAGAAGAGAGGATAGAAGGAGATGGAGAGGAGAGAAGAGAGGAGGAAGACATAAGAAAAAGAGAGGAGAGATGGGAGAAGAGAGAGAGAGGGGGGGGGGAGGAGAGATGGGAGCAGAGAGAGGGAGAGAGAGGGGGGGGTGGTAGGAGTGGAGGTGGAGGTAGGTGGGTGAGTGGGGGGCAAAGCTGCTCTATTCCCACATCAAGATGGATTTAAGATGCAGGGAGACTGTGTGTGTGAGTGTTTGAACGTGTGTGTCTGAATGTGTGTGTGAGAAACTTAACTTAGGGCCTAAATGGTACGGGCAACATCATGTTGGATAATAATTAGACGAAATATTCTAAACACTATTCTTTGTGTGAAGCCTACAAAGTTGCACAAGTCAGACTACAAAATTGCAAAAGGCAGCATTCACAGTTTTCTTCCACTGGCAAGCGTAATACTGCTGTGCTGAATTGATTGGCGCGTGTGTGTGTGTGTGTGTCAAGGCTTGACACTGCCGGGCGCCAGGGCGCCTATAATTCGACTTTGGCGAATAACAAACTGAGCCTCATATGCATTTGGCCATGATTTTTAAAAGAATTTAGTCAGAGATTTCGCTGTGGTCTTGAAAGCTTCCAGGCACTCGTATGTCTCCTGTGTCAGAACTCTGTCGATGCTCCTCGTCCACTTGCGTCTGACTTAAAATGCCACTGACAATTCTCCAGTTCAATAAGTTAACCATCAACTGAAGCGACGCAATATCTATATTTTGCTATGCCTTTACAATCCAGTAGTGGTCATCATCAAAATGACCAAGGACAGATGTATACGACATGAGAAAAGTAAAGAAGTTTGAGATCAGTTTTCAGCATGAAGACGATATTAAACGGACTCAACGTAATGTTCCGCTTATTGTCGGCCTATTGTTTTTGATTTACCTGGATGCTTTTAAACACTATTCTTTATGTGTAGGCTAGCCTATAAAGTTGCACAAGTCAGACTACGAAATTGAAAAAGGCAGCATCATGCACAGTTTTCCCTCAACTGCCAAGCAGGTAACAGTGCCGTGCTGAATTGACTGGCGCGCGTGTGTGTCAAGGCTTGGCACCAAGGTTCATGTTAGCCGGCTATGGCCGGACATTGGCCGTTTTGCATGCATGAATGACCGGCAAAATAAAATGTGACCGGACAAAATGTTCGACAAAAAAATAGGCTACAATTAATCAGTAAACTCATTTTAAATAGGCTTACTGAATGTTACAAAACACCAGTAGGCCTAATATGAAACGGAACAAAGCTGATAATAATTGTGGATAGCCTGTGTAAATGAATGTCATATACAGCACGCAATATTGTTGCTTGCGCTCTCCTCCCCCAGGCCGTTGTCTCCAATAATGTTATGCTTCCCAATAAC